>NW_024070658.1:0-10939 GCF_014754425.2 Oryx dammah
AGGGTTCAACCTGATGAGCAGAATGATGAGCAGGTTGCCCAGCACCGTGGTCAGGTACACGCCCAGGAACAGGGCAGAGAACATGCCCTGCTGCTCTGACTGGATGGGGAGCCCCAGGAGGAGGAACTCAGACACGTGGCTCTGGTTCTCAGGCCTCATGCTCTTCTTATCTTTGCTGGGGATGAACAGAAATGGGAAATGTCAGGAACTTAGACATATTGAACATAGCAATTACCATATGGTTACATACTTTCTCCCAGTGGCTGTGTCATTGTACAGACAAATCTCACTGCATTTCATTCACACATTGATGCCTCATCCAGTGTGGTGAGAACAATGAAAATGTGATCTGTCTGAACACTGACACAGTCACTTGGAGACACCAATAACACATTAATGAGTGAACATCAATCAAACTCTTCAATGGAAATCAGGAACACCTCATTCTTTTTTAAACACGGTGGAGACACTACAATAGACAAAACCACTGCAGATGGTGATTGCAGCCATGAAATTAAAAGACACTTACTCCTTGGAAGGAAAGTTATGACCAACCTAGATAGCATATTCAAAAGCAGAGACATTACTTTGCCGACTAAGGTCCGTCTAGTCAAGGCTATGGTTTTCCAGTGGTCATGTATGGATGTGAGAGTTGGACTCTGAAGAAAGCTGAGTGCTGAAGAATTGATGCTTTTGAACTGTGGTGTTGGAGAAGACTCTTGAGAGTCCCTTGGACTGCAAGGAGATCCAACCAGTCCATTCTAAAGGAGATCAGTCCTGGGTGTTCATTGGAAGGAATGATGCTAAAGCTGAAACTCCAATACTTTGGCCACCTCATGAGAAGAGTTGACTCACTGGAAAACACCCTGATGCTGGGAGGGATTGGGGGCAGGAGGAGAAGGGGACGACAGAGGATGAGATGGCTGGATGGCATCACCGACTCGACGGACATGAGTTTGAGTGAACTCCGGGAGTTGGTGAGGGACAGAGAGGCCTGACGTGCTGCGATTCATGGGGTCACAAAGAGTTGGACATGACTGAGCAACTGAACTGAACTGACCTGAATAAATAAGATACAGTCCCTTCTATGGCTTTACAACCAGGCTGCTTATGTGCTTGTGTCTGTCTTGGGCACACACAGACACAAACACACACACACAGATACCACTTAAAGTGTTATTGTAAAATTAATACACCAGGTACAAAATAAGCACTCAACCCATAAACTCACCTCTTATCATTAGAATGACATAGAAAGAAAAGAATGGAGGGAAGGAGAGAGGAAGGGAGAAAAGAAGTAAGAAAACATGTCATTTCCTCAAAAAATTAAGCACAGAATTACCAAATGATTCAGAAATTTCAGGACTTCCCTGGTGGCTCAGTGGTTAAGTATCTGCCTGCAATGCAGGACACTCAGGTTCAGTCCCTGGGTTGGGAAGATTGCCTGGAGAAGGGGAAAGGCAACCCACTCCAGTATTCTTGCCTGTAGAATTCCATGGACAGAGGAGCCTGGTGGGCTATAGTCCATGGGGTCACAAAAGAGTGACTAACACCTCAGAAATTTCACTTCTGATAATATATCCCAAAGAACTGAAAGCAGGGGCTAAAAAGATTTGTGTAACCATGTTTGAAGTGAAGTGAAGTGAAGCAAAATTTGCTCAGTAGTGTCCAACTCTTTGCGACCCCATGGACTATACAGTCCATGAAATTCTCTAGACCAGAATACTAGAGTGGGTAGCCTTTCCCTTCTCCAGGGGATCTTCCCAACCCAGGGATTGAACCCAGGTCTCCCACACTGCAGGTGGATTCTTTACACCAGCTGAGCCACAAGGGAATAGCCAAAAGATGAAAAGAAACTGTATCCACTGACAAATGAATGGATAAACAAAATGTGGTCTCTACATGCAATGGAATATTACTCATCCTTAAAAAGAAAAGAAATTCTGACACATGCTACAACATTGTTGGACATTGTCCTTGAGGACATTGTACTAAGTAAAATCAGCTAGTCACAAATATATAAATACTGCATGATTCCACCTACATGAGATTCCTAGAATGGTCAGATTCATAGAGATAAAAAATAGAATGGTGGTTGCTGGGCCTTGCGTGGGGGAGGAAATTGAGAAGTTATTATTCAATGGATGCAACGTTTCAGTTTGGGAAGATAAAAATGTTCTGGAGTGGATGGTGGTGATGGCTGTCAACAATATGGATATACTTAATGCCACAGAACTGTACACTTAAATATCATTGAAATGGTGACACTTATGTTATATGTATTTTAGCACAATAAAAATTTGTTATTTAGAAATATGTCACAAGGGTTAAGAAGCATTGATTAAAAAGAAGCAGTCAAAAGGAGAGTGACCCCAAAACTCAATAAATCAATTCATTATTTAGGCAGAATGAGTGGCCAAGATTCCAGATCAGAAACGAAATATAACAAAGATATGAGGTGACCATCAAGCAAGATCAAGAAGCTTCCTGAAAATGTGTGTTGACTTCTGGGGTCTCCCCTCACATCCAGGACCCAGACTATGGTCCCTAAAGATGAGCACATCCATAGCACTTGACTCACTGAACTTTTAATAAATTTGGAATAAATATTAGTAACTGTCTTCATAAATCTGCCTGACAATATAGGTGATATAGGAGATGCCAGTTCCATTCCTGGCTCGTGAAGATTCCCTGGAGGAGGAAAGGGCAACCCACTCCAGTATTCTTGTCAGGAGAAGCCCATGGACATAGGAGCCTGGCGGGCATCAGTCCATAGGGTCATGAAGCTCGGACATGACTGAGGGACTGAGCATGACACATGTAAGTGCCTTCTTGTGTGCCCCTGCCTCTCTCTTCCTTTCCATCTCTAGTGTTTTAGAATGGCTGAGTGAGTTCTGAGCATACTCGCAAAATGAGTGGTCAGAGAGCCAAGACATTACAGATAGTGTAGGACCGAAAAATTGTATCAGAATTCACAGTCATCGGATTAACTAGACAAGGTTCCAGAATTGACTCCACCATGTCCCCCAAAGTGTGGAAATAATTAAATGTTGATGAAAAAAGTCCTAGAGAACTTCAACAACCTTCAAGCCACCAGAACAAATTGCCACCAACTTGGCATACAGAGGACTATGTTTAGAGCTTCCTTTTATGTCTAGAGCTGAGACAAGAGAAGAGTCAGGCTGTGAGGCTGTCTCCCCAGGTCAAATGCATACACATGTTTCTAAGCCACTCACTTAGCCCGCTCTGCTCTACACTTATTCAAGGAGAGGAGAATTAGATTGTGAGGGTGTTGTACACAAAAACAGGCACACAGAGTAACAAAGTGCTTTTTTTTTGACCCTCTCTGACTTATCTTAGACAAAAATGTAGAGCCTTTTATGGATTCAGACCAACTTACACACACCTTTAAAATGAAATACTTTGTCACTACACAACTTAAAAATCATGTAAACAAAAACCCTTCTATACTGTTGGTGTGGATGTAAATGATGCAGCTGCTATGAAAAACAGTATGGAGTTTCCCCAAAACATTAAAACAGAACTACCATCTGATCTGGCAATCCCATTTCTGGGTATATATCAGAAAGAACAGAAATCAGGATCTCAAAGATATATTTACTCTCATGTGTATTGCAGTACTATTCACAATAGTTAAGTTATGGAAACAACCAAAATGTCCATTGTCAGATAAGTGAATAAAGAAAATATGGCATAGATATACAGCGGAATATCATTTTACCTTTAAAAAAGGAAATTCTGAAATATGTGATACTGGGGATGAACCTGGAGGATATTATGCTAAGTGAAATAAACCTTTAAGGAAAAATAATTTTTTTATTTCAGTTTCAGTTTCAGAAATGACTTCAGTTTAAGAAATTCATAGAAGCAGAAAATAAATGAAGATTATCAAGGGCTAGAGAGAAGAAGAGGGGGAAATACAGTGTCTTATTCAATCAATATAAAGTTTCAGTTATGCAAAATGAATTAATTCTAGAATCTTGCTACACAACATATTGCCTAGAGTAAAAAATTCTATATTGTGCATTTAAAAACTCCCTAAAAGAGTGAAGTCCATGTTAAGTTTTCTTACCACAATAAAGGGACACAAGGAAATTTTTAGAAGAGATAGATGTGTCGATGACTTGCTTGTGGTGATGGCTTCACATGTGTGTGCATATGTCCAAACTCCTCAGATTGAATGCATTAGATATGTATTTTATAATAATCACACTGCAAAAGCTGATTTAAAAAAATATGCCAAGACCACATCCATTCACCAAGACAGTTCATAAACTGTACACACACATAGAAAAACTCCACTATACACACTGAATCACACATAGTCAAACCCAACACATAGATAACTTACACACACTCACACAAGCACATACCCATGCAGTGTATGAGAATTCCAGCCCTCCATGGTCTTTTATCAGCCCATTATAGGACTTTCTACAATGGTGGAAATATTCTACATCTGCTTTGTCCAATAGTGTAGCGCTAACCTCATGTGGCTACTAAAGACTTGAAGTATAGCTAGTGCAAATAAGAAACCAAATTTTTAATTTTAGGTAATTTTAACTCATTTTAATTTTATGATCACTTGCGTGGCTGGTAGCATCACTGAATCAGTGTGTGCACCAGTGAACACATAGTTGTACAAGCAACATAAACACACCTTTCCTCTCTCTTTCTCCTAGTCAATGCACATATCTAGGAAAAAAGATGGTCTCCCACCTTGCTCAGATCATTGTTGATCCTTGCTGGTCCAGGCTGCTCCCTAAACATCCATCTCTTATACCTCTATGATCTAAGGATCTTTAGCACCTTCCATGTCTGACTACAAGAACTAGAACGATGAGCAGAAAGATTCATTTTTACCAATAGGACTAAAGCCCCAGGGAACTCAGCCCCAAGCTTCTGGTTGGAGAAGAAACCAACTGAGATAATTGGCTAATTTCTTGCCTTCCTCTTGAGATGGATCCTTGCAGAGGTGAAAGGGCTGAGCCACAGGAGTCCCAGTAGAAGGTGTCCCTAATGTCACTAACATGTTAGCCACCCCTCTGCCTGCTCATGAGGAGGAGGAGAGGTGAATACCCTTGACCTTTGAAGAATTCAACAATGAACTCAGCAATGCCTCCTCATATATTGCAGTAAGGTCCAGACGGAGCAGTATTAACCTTTGAGAGTCCCGCACCACTGATCTCAAATTGTATTAGAGCACACACTCCACTGTTACCATTTATTCCATCCATATAGAACCACAAAAGACCCACAAAATCCAGAATAACCTTGATAAAAAAGAACTAGGATTTAATAAACTGAAGGAATGGTTACCCATAGGAGATAGGTCAGAGTGGGACAGAAAGAATGTGGAATGGGAGCCAATACTGATATGGATTATAAAATTTCAGCCTGTTTAGATATATTAAAACTCATGAGCTCAAGTTGATGTATATCCAGTTCTAGCTTGACACCAAAGAGTTCTTTCCATCCTCTCCTTTTCCATGTACATGGCATCTTTCCCCAACTGATGAATTACTCCCTTTTCCAGAATAAGTTTATTAATTTGCTAAAGCTTTGAATATAAGTAATTTCAGAATCTTGAACTCAAACCACTGTTAATGACAAACTAACTTCCCCTCAAACACTTACTTAGTGTTTATATACAAAATTATGTGTTTGATAATTACTTATTTTATTTTCCCCTTTGGTCTGATTATGGTATTAATTTGAAATATAGTTAAGCTCATTTTTTGGTTTATTCTACTTTGCTTTATTCTCCATTATCTTCTATTTGTTTTTTAGTAGGTAAAAGATAACATAGTCAAATTATACAAATGAATATACTCATCTCCCCATCTTTTTCTATTCATTCCCACCCACATCCTGTAGGTAAACAGTCTCATTAGTTTCTCATTTATTCTTTCTGTGCTTCTTGCTCAGTGAGAAGTTTCATTTAGATATTGGGTTGACCAAGAAATTCATTTGGTTTTTTATGAAAAAAACATCTTATGGAAAAACACAAACAAATATTTTGGTCAACCCAATATTAGCTTCCCTTCATTTTCACACGAGAAGTAGCATTATGTAGATGCTCTTGCATGTTTCTTTTTTCCATTTATTTGTTTTTTAATGTAAATTTATTTATTTTAATTGGAGGCTAATTAATTTACAATATTGTATTGGTTTTGCTATACATCAACATGAATCCACCACAGGGTTAATAATACAGCTTGGAAATCCCTTCACATTGATTCATAGGTATCTTTGTCATTATTTTTTCATAGCTGAAAAGTACTCAATTGCACTGATGTTCCACAGAGTTTTCTTTTGAAGCCCTAGAATAGGATAGCACTGATAAGTGTATCAAATGCCATCTAACTGTGTACTTCAAATAGTTAAAATGGTACATTTCATATTGTGTCATTATACTACAATGGGCTTTTCAGGTGGCTCAGTGGTAAAGAACCCTGCAAATAAATGCAGGACTCAGGAGATGCAGGTTCAATCTCTGGCTCGCGAAGATCCCCTGGAGAAGGAAATGGCAAACCATTCCAGTATTCTTGCCTAGGAAATCCCATGGACAGAGGAGTCTGACAAGCTACAGTCCATAGGGTTGAAAAGAGTTGGATACAACTGAGTGACGGAGTACACACGCACATTATACTACAATGAAAAAATTTTTAAGGGAAAAGTAAGACATAATTTCTACATAATGTAAAGCACAGAAAAAGAATTGTATAATAATAATAATATATGATTAATTGTTCAATAGAGGAGGGAATGAAATAAAATGTGTGTTTAATTAATCAAAAGGGAATAAGAGAAGAGACAATAAATAGGAAATCAGATATCTTAATTAGAAAGCTTGTAGAAATACAGAGACTTCCTTGGCAGTCCAGTGCTTAGGACTCTGTGCTCCCAATGTGGGGGAAATGGGTTTGATCCCTGGTTGGGGAACTAAGATCCTACTTTGCCACATGATGCAGCAAAAAAAAAAAAAAGAAGAAGAAGAAGAAGAAGAAAACATATAGAAATAACAGACAATATAAATTCAAATATATTCTATCCTTTATTATTAGATGTTAAGAGATAAATTTTTCCAGTAGTCCTGTATGGATGTGAGAGTTGAACTATAAAGAAAGCTGAGCACCGAAGAACTGATGCTTTTGAACTGTGGTATTGGAGAAGACTCTTGAAAGTCCCTTGGACTACAAGGAGATCCAACCAGTCCATCCAAAAGGAGATCAATCCTGATTGTTCACTGGAAGGACTGATGTTGAAGCTGAAACTCCAATACTGTGGCCATTTGATGCGAAGGGCTGACTCATTTGAAAAGACCCTGATGCTGGGAAAGATTGAAGGTGGGAGAAGGGGACGACAGAAAATGAGATGGTTGGATGGCATCACCTACTCAATAGACATGAGTTTCGGTAGACTCCAGGAGTTGGCGATGGACAGGGAGGCCTGGTGTGCTGCAGTCCATGGGGTTGCAAAGAGTCAGACATGACGAGCAGCTAACTGAACTTAACTGAAGAGATAAATTCTCCAGAAATACAATGATTGTCAATCCATGTATAAAAAGCAAAACTCAACTTTACATTGCTAGCAACTAACACTTTACAGATAAAGACATTTAAAAAAATGGGCGAAAGAACTAAACAGACGTTTCTCCAAAGAAGGCATACAGATGGCTAACAAACACATGAAAAGATGCTCAACATCACTCCTTATCAGAGAAATGCAAATCAAAACCACAACAAGGTACCATCTCACGTCGGTCAGAATGGCTGCTATCAAAAAGTCTACAAAAAATAAATGCTGGAGAGAGTGTGGAGAAAAGGCAACCCTCTTACACTGTTGGTGGGAATGCAAACTAGTACAGCCACTATGGAGAAGAGTGTGGAGATTCCTTAAAAAACTGGAAATAGAACTGTCATATGACCCAGCAATCCCACTGCTGGGCATACACACTGAGGAAACCAGAATTGAAAAAGACACATGTACCCCAATCTTCATTGCAACACTGTTTACAATAGCCAGGACTTGGAAGCGACCTAGATGTCCATCGGCAGACAAATGGATAAGAAAGCCATGGTACATATACACAGTGGAATATTACTCAGGTATTAAAAAGAACACATTTGATTCAGCTCTAATGAGGTGGATGAAACTGGAGCCTATCATACAGAGTGAAGTAAGTCAGAAAGAAAAACACCAATATAGTACGTTAACCCATATATATGGAATTTAGAAAGATGGTAACGATGACCCTATATGCGAGTCAGCAAGAGACACAGACATAAAGAACAGACTTTTGGACTCTGTGGGAGAAGGTGAGGGTGGGATGATTTGAGAGAATAGCATTGAAACATGTATATTACCATATGTGAATTATATCGCCAGTCCAGGTTTGATGCATGAGACATGGCGCTCAGGGCCGGTGCACTGGGATGACCCTGAGGGATGGGATGGGGAGGGAGGTGGGAGGAGGGTTCAAGATGGGCGACACATGTGAGTGTATGGCAAAAACCACTACAATATTGCAAAGTAATTAGCCTCCAATTAAAATAAATAAATTAATTTTTTAAAAAGTTTCACACAAAGTGATGGAAAAAATACCATGTAAACACTAACCAAAAGAAAGCTGGGAGTGGTTTAATCACTAAATCGCATCCGACTCTTGCAACACCATGGACTGTAGCCAGCCAGGGTCCTCTGTCCATGGGATTCTCTAGGCAACAGTAGTGGAGTGGGTTGCCATTTCCTTCTCCAGGGGATCTTCCTGACCCAGGAATCGAACCCCTTTCTCCTGCATTGCAGGAAGATTCTTTACTGACTGAGTTACAAGGGAAGCCCCCAAAGAAAGTTAGTATATCTTACTAACAATAGAAGAAGTAACTGAGATATTATATTAGGAGCCATTGCTAAAGAGAAATGTCTCCTAATTATAAATGCAGTGGTGTTTTGTTAAATGAATAAAAATGGCTTTCTGTTGTAAGGGAGACTTGCTCTGTAGCATTTGCTAATTTCTGTAGTGTTCCATTCAGTTTAGTTCAGTTGCTCAGTAGTGTCCGACTCTTTGCGACCCCATGGACTGCAGCATGCTAGATTTCCCTGTCTATCATCAACTCCTGGACTTGATAAAAGTGTAATTCTCCCTAATTATGACTGGTTTCAATCCACTAGCATGTTGTCATTGAACCTGGAGTTTACATAAGGCATTCACAACCAGCTTGAAGCCAATGCATCCAATTTCAGCATACCTTACATAGAAGAATCAGTCCACCAGGAGCAGATCATGATGCTCAACTGTGTGTCCTCAACAACACAGTATGAAAATGTTTTGCATAAGATTTTTCACATATTTTATGAGATAATGGAAAAACAAAAAATAAAGTTAAGAATATTTAAAAATCCAAGTAACAAACTGGACTTTGTTGGCATTATTAACACTACAACATGACAGCTGGACTTATCACGTCAAGGTGAATAGATGGGGAAAAAATGAAAATAGTGACAGACTTTCTTTTCTTGGGCTCCAAAATCACTGCAGACAGTGACTGCAGCCATGAAATTAAAAGACGCTTGCTCCTTGGAAGAAAAGCTGTAACAAACCTGCTGCTGCTGCTGCTGCTGCTGCTAAGTCGCTTCAGTCGTGTCCGACTCTGTGCGACCCCATAGAAGGCAGCCCGCCAGACTCCCCCTTCCCTGGGATTCTCCAGGCAAGAACACTGGAGTGAGTTTCCATTTCCTTCTCCAATGCATTAAAGTGAAAAGTGAAAGTGAAGTCACTCAGTCATGTCCGACTCTTAGCAACCCCATGGACTGCAGCCTACCAGGCTCCTCCGCCCATGGGATTTTCCAGGCAAGAGTACTGGAGTGGGGTGCCATTGCCTTCTCCCTAGACAGCATATTAAAAAGCAGAAACATCACTTTGGTGATAAAGGTCCATATAGTCAAAGCTATGGTTTTTCTAGTAGTCATATATGGATGTGAGTTGGACTGTAAAGAATGTTGAGTGCTGAAGAACTGATATTTTTGAACTGTGGTGCTAAAGAAGACTCTTGAGAGTTCCTTGGACAGCAAGGAGATCAAATCAGTCAATCCTAAAGGAAATCAACCCTGAATATTCACTGGAAGGACTGATGCTGAAGCTCCAATACTTTGACCACCTGATGCAAAGATCCAACTCATTGGAAAAGACTCCGATGCTGGGAAAGACTGAGGAGGAGAAGGGGACACAGAGGATGAGATGGTAGGATGGCATCACCAACTCAGTGGACATGAGTTTGAGCAAACTCTGGGAGATAGTGAAGGACAGGGAAGCCTGGCATGCTGGTGTTCATGGGGTTGCAAAGACTGGACATGACTGAATAACTAAACAACAACATAAAAGCAGAATGCATATTCATTTGAAGTCTCGCAGAGTTGCCAATCATACAATAATTATAGAAGATATATATCACTGTGCTCAAGACTGTAAACAGAGGATATAGTGATTCTCATCTGAAGAAGTTATCCCTAAAGACAAATATTTCTAGGGCTTGTTTTATATCTCTGTTTCTGAGGCTATAGATAAAGGGGTTCAGCATGGGAGTAACCACTGTATATATGACTGAAGCAATTATGTCTTTGTCATTGGAGTCCCACAATGAGGAGAAAAAGTAAGCACCAGCAAGTGTCCCATAGTACAAAGATACCACAAAGAGGTGGGAGCCACAGGTGGAGAAGGCTTTAAAGAGTCTCTTAGTGGACGGGACCCTCAGGACGATGGTCCCTATACGAACATATGAGCCCAAGATGCTACTCAGAGGCAAGATGAACAGCATTCCTCCTTCAGTAAAGATGACCAGCTCATTGATGGAAATGTCTGAGCAGCTCAACTTCAGGAGGGCAGGGAGGTCACAGAAGAAGTTGGGGATGGTATTTT
>NW_024070659.1:0-10934 GCF_014754425.2 Oryx dammah
AGGGTTCAACCTGATGAGCAGAATGATGAGCAGGTTGCCCAGCACCGTGGTCAGGTACACGCCCAGGAACAGGGCAGAGAACATGCCCTGCTGCTCTGACTGGATGGGGAGCCCCAGGAGGAGGAACTCAGACACGTGGCTCTGGTTCTCAGGCCTCATGCTCTTCTTATCTTTGCTGGGGATGAACAGAAATGGGAAATGTCAGGAACTTAGACATATTGAACATAGCAATTACCATATGGTTACATACTTTCTCCCAGTGGCTGTGTCATTGTACAGACAAATCTCACTGCATTTCATTCACACATTGATGCCTCATCCAGTGTGGGGAGAACAATGAAAATGTGATCTGTCTGAACACTGACACAGTCACTTGGAGACACCAATAACACATTAATGAGTGAACATCAATCAAACTCTTCAATGGAAATCAGGAACACCTCATTCTTTTTTAAACACGGTGGAGACACTACAATAGACAAAACCACTGCAGATGGTGATTGCAGCCATGAAATTAAAAGACACTTACTCCTTGGAAGGAAAGTTATGACCAACCTAGATAGCATATTCAAAAGCAGAGACATTACTTTGCCGACTAAGGTCCGTCTAGTCAAGGCTATGGTTTTCCAGTGGTCATGTATGGATGTGAGAGTTGGACTCTGAAGAAAGCTGAGTGCTGAAGAATTGATGCTTTTGAACTGTGGTGTTGGAGAAGACTCTTGAGAGTCCCTTGGACTGCAAGGAGATCCAACCAGTCCATTCTAAAGGAGATCAGTCCTGGGTGTTCATTGGAAGGAATGATGCTAAAGCTGAAACTCCAATACTTTGGCCACCTCATGAGAAGAGTTGACTCACTGGAAAACACCCTGATGCTGGGAGGGATTGGGGGCAGGAGGAGAAGGGGACGACAGAGGATGAGATGGCTGGATGGCATCACCGACTCGACGGACATGAGTTTGAGTGAACTCCGGGAGTTGGTGAGGGACAGAGAGGCCTGACGTGCTGCGATTCATGGGGTCACAAAGAGTTGGACATGACTGAGCAACTGAACTGAACTGACCTGAATAAATAAGATACAGTCCCTTCTATGGCTTTACAACCAGGCTGCTTATGTGCTTGTGTCTGTCTTGGGCACACACAGACACAAACACACACACACAGATACCACTTAAAGTGTTATTGTAAAATTAATACACCAGGTACAAAATAAGCACTCAACCCATAAACTCACCTCTTATCATTAGAATGACATAGAAAGAAAAGAATGGAGGGAAGGAGAGAGGAAGGGAGAAAAGAAGTAAGAAAACATGTCATTTCCTCAAAAAATTAAGCACAGAATTACCAAATGATTCAGAAATTTCAGGACTTCCCTGGTGGCTCAGTGGTTAAGTATCTGCCTGCAATGCAGGACACTCAGGTTCAGTCCCTGGGTTGGGAAGATTGCCTGGAGAAGGGGAAAGGCAACCCACTCCAGTATTCTTGCCTGTAGAATTCCATGGACAGAGGAGCCTGGTGGGCTATAGTCCATGGGGTCACAAAAGAGTGACTAACACCTCAGAAATTTCACTTCTGATAATATATCCCAAAGAACTGAAAGCAGGGGCTAAAAAGATTTGTGTAACCATGTTTGAAGTGAAGTGAAGTGAAGCAAAATTTGCTCAGTAGTGTCCAACTCTTTGCGACCCCATGGACTATACAGTCCATGAAATTCTCTAGACCAGAATACTAGAGTGGGTAGCCTTTCCCTTCTCCAGGGGATCTTCCCAACCCAGGGATTGAACCCAGGTCTCCCACACTGCAGGTGGATTCTTTACACCAGCTGAGCCACAAGGGAATAGCCAAAAGATGAAAAGAAACTGTATCCACTGACAAATGAATGGATAAACAAAATGTGGTCTCTACATGCAATGGAATATTACTCATCCTTAAAAAGAAAAGAAATTCTGACACATGCTACAACATTGTTGGACATTGTCCTTGAGGACATTGTACTAAGTAAAATCAGCTAGTCACAAATATATAAATACTGCATGATTCCACCTACATGAGATTCCTAGAATGGTCAGATTCATAGAGATAAAAAATAGAATGGTGGTTGCTGGGCCTTGCGTGGGGGAGGAAATTGAGAAGTTATTATTCAATGGATGCAACGTTTCAGTTTGGGAAGATAAAAATGTTCTGGAGTGGATGGTGGTGATGGCTGTCAACAATATGGATATACTTAATGCCACAGAACTGTACACTTAAATATCATTGAAATGGTGACACTTATGTTATATGTATTTTAGCACAATAAAAATTTGTTATTTAGAAATATGTCACAAGGGTTAAGAAGCATTGATTAAAAAGAAGCAGTCAAAAGGAGAGTGACCCCAAAACTCAATAAATCAATTCATTATTTAGGCAGAATGAGTGGCCAAGATTCCAGATCAGAAACGAAATATAACAAAGATATGAGGTGACCATCAAGCAAGATCAAGAAGCTTCCTGAAAATGTGTGTTGACTTCTGGGGTCTCCCCTCACATCCAGGACCCAGACTATGGTCCCTAAAGATGAGCACATCCATAGCACTTGACTCACTGAACTTTTAATAAATTTGGAATAAATATTAGTAACAGTCTTCATAAATCTGCCTGACAATATAGGTGATATAGGAGATGCCAGTTCCATTCCTGGCTTGTGAAGATTCCCTGGAGGAGGAAAGGGCAACCCACTCCAGTATTCTTGTCAGGAGAAGCCCATGGACATAGGAGCCTGGCGGGCATCAGTCCATAGGGTCATGAAGCTCGGACATGACTGAGGGACTGAGCATGACACATGTAAGTGCCTTCTTGTGTGCCCCTGCCTCTCTCTTCCTTTCCATCTCTAGTGTTTTAGAATGGCTGAGTGAGTTCTGAGCATACTCGCAAAATGAGTGGTCAGAGAGCCAAGACATTACAGATAGTGTAGGACCGAAAAATTGTATCAGAATTCACAGTCATCGGATTAACTAGACAAGGTTCCAGAATTGACTCCACCATGTCCCCCAAAGTGTGGAAATAATTAAATGTTGATGAAAAAAGTCCTAGAGAACTTCAACAACCTTCAAGCCACCAGAACAAATTGCCACCAACTTGGCATACAGAGGACTATGTTTAGAGCTTCCTTTTATGTCTAGAGCTGAGACAAGAGAAGAGTCAGGCTGTGAGGCTGTCTCCCCAGGTCAAATGCATACACATGTTTCTAAGCCACTCACTTAGCCCGCTCTGCTCTACACTTATTCAAGGAGAGGAGAATTAGATTGTGAGGGTGTTGTACACAAAAACAGGCACACAGAGTAACAAAGTGCTTTTTTTTTGACCCTCTCTGACTTATCTTAGACAAAAATGTAGAGCCTTTTATGGATTCAGACCAACTTACACACACCTTTAAAATGAAATACTTTGTCACTACACAACTTAAAAATCATGTAAACAAAAACCCTTCTATACTGTTGGTGTGGATGTAAATGATGCAGCTGCTATGAAAAACAGTATGGAGTTTCCCCAAAACATTAAAACAGAACTACCATCTGATCTGGCAATCCCATTTCTGGGTATATATCAGAAAGAACAGAAATCAGGATCTCAAAGATATATTTACTCTCATGTGTATTGCAGTACTATTCACAATAGTTAAGTTATGGAAACAACCAAAATGTCCATTGTCAGATAAGTGAATAAAGAAAATATGGCATAGATATACAGCGGAATATCATTTTACCTTTAAAAAAGGAAATTCTGAAATATGTGATACTGGGGATGAACCTGGAGGATATTATGCTAAGTGAAATAAACCTTTAAGGAAAAATAATTTTTTTATTTCAGTTTCAGTTTCAGAAATGACTTCAGTTTAAGAAATTCATAGAAGCAGAAAATAAATGAAGATTATCAAGGGCTAGAGAGAAGAAGAGGGGGAAATACAGTGTCTTATTCAATCAATATAAAGTTTCAGTTATGCAAAATGAATTAATTCTAGAATCTTGCTACACAACATATTGCCTAGAGTAAAAAATTCTATATTGTGCATTTAAAAACTCCCTAAAAGAGTGAAGTCCATGTTAAGTTTTCTTACCACAATAAAGGGACACAAGGAAATTTTTAGAAGAGATAGATGTGTCGATGACTTGCTTGTGGTGATGGCTTCACATGTGTGTGCATATGTCCAAACTCCTCAGATTGAATGCATTAGATATGTATTTTATAATAATCACACTGCAAAAGCTGATTTAAAAAAATATGCCAAGACCACATCCATTCACCAAGACAGTTCATAAACTGTACACACACATAGAAAAACTCCACTATACACACTGAATCACACATAGTCAAACCCAACACATAGATAACTTACACACACTCACACAAGCACATACCCATGCAGTGTATGAGAATTCCAGCCCTCCATGGTCTTTTATCAGCCCATTATAGGACTTTCTACAATGGTGGAAATATTCTACATCTGCTTTGTCCAATAGTGTAGCGCTAACCTCATGTGGCTACTAAAGACTTGAAGTATAGCTAGTGCAAATAAGAAACCAAATTTTTAATTTTAGGTAATTTTAACTCATTTTAATTTTATGATCACTTGCGTGGCTGGTAGCATCACTGAATCAGTGTGTGCACCAGTGAACACATAGTTGTACAAGCAACATAAACACACCTTTCCTCTCTCTTTCTCCTAGTCAATGCACATATCTAGGAAAAAAGATGGTCTCCCACCTTGCTCAGATCATTGTTGATCCTTGCTGGTCCAGGCTGCTCCCTAAACATCCATCTCTTATACCTCTATGATCTAAGGATCTTTAGCACCTTCCATGTCTGACTACAAGAACTAGAACGATGAGCAGAAAGATTCATTTTTACCAATAGGACTAAAGCCCCAGGGAACTCAGCCCCAAGCTTCTGGTTGGAGAAGAAACCAACTGAGATAATTGGCTAATTTCTTGCCTTCCTCTTGAGATGGATCCTTGCAGAGGTGAAAGGGCTGAGCCACAGGAGTCCCAGTAGAAGGTGTCCCTAATGTCACTAACATGTTAGCCACCCCTCTGCCTGCTCATGAGGAGGAGGAGAGGTGAATACCCTTGACCTTTGAAGAATTCAACAATGAACTCAGCAATGCCTCCTCATATATTGCAGTAAGGTCCAGACGGAGCAGTATTAACCTTTGAGAGTCCCGCACCACTGATCTCAAATTGTATTAGAGCACACACTCCACTGTTACCATTTATTCCATCCATATAGAACCACAAAAGACCCACAAAATCCAGAATAACCTTGATAAAAAAGAACTAGGATTTAATAAACTGAAGGAATGGTTACCCATAGGAGATAGGTCAGAGTGGGACAGAAAGAATGTGGAATGGGAGCCAATACTGATATGGATTATAAAATTTCAGCCTGTTTAGATATATTAAAACTCATGAGCTCAAGTTGATGTATATCCAGTTCTAGCTTGACACCAAAGAGTTCTTTCCATCCTCTCCTTTTCCATGTACATGGCATCTTTCCCCAACTGATGAATTACTCCCTTTTCCAGAATAAGTTTATTAATTTGCTAAAGCTTTGAATATAAGTAATTTCAGAATCTTGAACTCAAACCACTGTTAATGACAAACTAACTTCCCCTCAAACACTTACTTAGTGTTTATATACAAAATTATGTGTTTGATAATTACTTATTTTATTTTCCCCTTTGGTCTGATTATGGTATTAATTTGAAATATAGTTAAGCTCATTTTTTGGTTTATTCTACTTTGCTTTATTCTCCATTATCTTCTATTTGTTTTTTAGTAGGTAAAAGATAACATAGTCAAATTATACAAATGAATATACTCATCTCCCCATCTTTTTCTATTCATTCCCACCCACATCCTGTAGGTAAACAGTCTCATTAGTTTCTCATTTATTCTTTCTGTGCTTCTTGCTCAGTGAGAAGTTTCATTTAGATATTGGGTTGACCAAGAAATTCATTTGGTTTTTTATGAAAAAAACATCTTATGGAAAAACACAAACAAATATTTTGGTCAACCCAATATTAGCTTCCCTTCATTTTCACACGAGAAGTAGCATTATGTAGATGCTCTTGCATGTTTCTTTTTTCCATTTATTTGTTTTTTAATGTAAATTTATTTATTTTAATTGGAGGCTAATTAATTTACAATATTGTATTGGTTTTGCTATACATCAACATGAATCCACCACAGGGTTAATAATACAGCTTGGAAATCCCTTCACATTGATTCATAGGTATCTTTGTCATTATTTTTTCATAGCTGAAAAGTACTCAATTGCACTGATGTTCCACAGAGTTTTCTTTTGAAGCCCTAGAATAGGATAGCACTGATAAGTGTATCAAATGCCATCTAACTGTGTACTTCAAATAGTTAAAATGGTACATTTCATATTGTGTCATTATACTACAATGGGCTTTTCAGGTGGCTCAGTGGTAAAGAACCCTGCAAATAAATGCAGGACTCAGGAGATGCAGGTTCAATCTCTGGCTCGCGAAGATCCCCTGGAGAAGGAAATGGCAAACCATTCCAGTATTCTTGCCTAGGAAATCCCATGGACAGAGGAGTCTGACAAGCTACAGTCCATAGGGTTGAAAAGAGTTGGATACAACTGAGTGACGGAGTACACACGCACATTATACTACAATGAAAAAATTTTTAAGGGAAAAGTAAGACATAATTTCTACATAATGTAAAGCACAGAAAAAGAATTGTATAATAATAATAATATATGATTAATTGTTCAATAGAGGAGGGAATGAAATAAAATGTGTGTTTAATTAATCAAAAGGGAATAAGAGAAGAGACAATAAATAGGAAATCAGATATCTTAATTAGAAAGCTTGTAGAAATACAGAGACTTCCTTGGCAGTCCAGTGCTTAGGACTCTGTGCTCCCAATGTGGGGGAAATGGGTTTGATCCCTGGTTGGGGAACTAAGATCCTACTTTGCCACATGATGCAGCAAAAAAAAAAAAAAAAAAGAAGAAGAAGAAGAAGAAGAAAACATATAGAAATAACAGACAATATAAATTCAAATATATTCTATCCTTTATTATTAGATGTTAAGAGATAAATTTTTCCAGTAGTCCTGTATGGATGTGAGAGTTGAACTATAAAGAAAGCTGAGCACCGAAGAACTGATGCTTTTGAACTGTGGTATTGGAGAAGACTCTTGAAAGTCCCTTGGACTACAAGGAGATCCAACCAGTCCATCCAAAAGGAGATCAATCCTGATTGTTCACTGGAAGGACTGATGTTGAAGCTGAAACTCCAATACTGTGGCCATTTGATGCGAAGGGCTGACTCATTTGAAAAGACCCTGATGCTGGGAAAGATTGAAGGTGGGAGAAGGGGACGACAGAAAATGAGATGGTTGGATGGCATCACCTACTCAATAGACATGAGTTTCGGTAGACTCCAGGAGTTGGCGATGGACAGGGAGGCCTGGTGTGCTGCAGTCCATGGGGTTGCAAAGAGTCAGACATGACGAGCAGCTAACTGAACTTAACTGAAGAGATAAATTCTCCAGAAATACAATGATTGTCAATCCATGTATAAAAAGCAAAACTCAACTTTACATTGCTAGCAACTAACACTTTACAGATAAAGACATTTAAAAAAATGGGCGAAAGAACTAAACAGACGTTTCTCCAAAGAAGGCATACAGATGGCTAACAAACACATGAAAAGATGCTCAACATCACTCCTTATCAGAGAAATGCAAATCAAAACCACAACAAGGTACCATCTCACGTCGGTCAGAATGGCTGCTATCAAAAAGTCTACAAAAAATAAATGCTGGAGAGAGTGTGGAGAAAAGGCAACCCTCTTACACTGTTGGTGGGAATGCAAACTAGTACAGCCACTATGGAGAAGAGTGTGGAGATTCCTTAAAAAACTGGAAATAGAACTGTCATATGACCCAGCAATCCCACTGCTGGGCATACACACTGAGGAAACCAGAATTGAAAAAGACACATGTACCCCAATCTTCATTGCAACACTGTTTACAATAGCCAGGACTTGGAAGCGACCTAGATGTCCATCGGCAGACAAATGGATAAGAAAGCCATGGTACATATACACAGTGGAATATTACTCAGGTATTAAAAAGAACACATTTGATTCAGCTCTAATGAGGTGGATGAAACTGGAGCCTATCATACAGAGTGAAGTAAGTCAGAAAGAAAAACACCAATATAGTACGTTAACCCATATATATGGAATTTAGAAAGATGGTAACGATGACCCTATATGCGAGTCAGCAAGAGACACAGACATAAAGAACAGACTTTTGGACTCTGTGGGAGAAGGTGAGGGTGGGATGATTTGAGAGAATAGCATTGAAACATGTATATTACCATATGTGAATTATATCGCCAGTCCAGGTTTGATGCATGAGACATGGCGCTCAGGGCCGGTGCACTGGGATGACCCTGAGGGATGGGATGGGGAGGGAGGTGGGAGGAGGGTTCAAGATGGGCGACACATGTGAGTGTATGGCAAAAACCACTACAATATTGCAAAGTAATTAGCCTCCAATTAAAATAAATTAATTAATTTTTTAAAAAGTTTCACACAAAGTGATGGAAAAAATACCATGTAAACACTAACCAAAAGAAAGCTGGGAGTGGTTTAATCACTAAATCGCATCCGACTCTTGCAACACCATGGACTGTAGCCAGCCAGGGTCCTCTGTCCATGGGATTCTCTAGGCAACAGTAGTGGAGTGGGTTGCCATTTCCTTCTCCAGGGGATCTTCCTGACCCAGGAATCGAACCCCTTTCTCCTGCATTGCAGGAAGATTCTTTACTGACTGAGTTACAAGGGAAGCCCCCAAAGAAAGTTAGTATATCTTACTAACAATAGAAGAAGTAACTGAGATATTATATTAGGAGCCATTGCTAAAGAGAAATGTCTCCTAATTATAAATGCAGTGGTGTTTTGTTAAATGAATAAAAATGGCTTTCTGTTGTAAGGGAGACTTGCTCTGTAGCATTTGCTAATTTCTGTAGTGTTCCATTCAGTTTAGTTCAGTTGCTCAGTAGTGTCCGACTCTTTGCGACCCCATGGACTGCAGCATGCTAGATTTCCCTGTCTATCATCAACTCCTGGACTTGATAAAAGTGTAATTCTCCCTAATTATGACTGGTTTCAATCCACTAGCATGTTGTCATTGAACCTGGAGTTTACATAAGGCATTCACAACCAGCTTGAAGCCAATGCATCCAATTTCAGCATACCTTACATAGAAGAATCAGTCCACCAGGAGCAGATCATGATGCTCAACTGTGTGTCCTCAACAACACAGTATGAAAATGTTTTGCATAAGATTTTTCACATATTTTATGAGATAATGGAAAAACAAAAAATAAAGTTAAGAATATTTAAAAATCCAAGTAACAAACTGGACTTTGTTGGCATTATTAACACTACAACATGACAGCTGGACTTATCACGTCAAGGTGAATAGATGGGGAAAAAATGAAAATAGTGACAGACTTTCTTTTCTTGGGCTCCAAAATCACTGCAGACAGTGACTGCAGCCATGAAATTAAAAGACGCTTGCTCCTTGGAAGAAAAGCTGTAACAAACCTGCTGCTGCTGCTGCTAAGTCGCTTCAGTCGTGTCCGACTCTGTGCGACCCCATAGAAGGCAGCCCGCCAGACTCCCCCTTCCCTGGGATTCTCCAGGCAAGAACACTGGAGTGAGTTTCCATTTCCTTCTCCAATGCATTAAAGTGAAAAGTGAAAGTGAAGTCACTCAGTCATGTCCGACTCTTAGCAACCCCATGGACTGCAGCCTACCAGGCTCCTCCGCCCATGGGATTTTCCAGGCAAGAGTACTGGAGTGGGGTGCCATTGCCTTCTCCCTAGACAGCATATTAAAAAGCAGAAACATCACTTTGGTGATAAAGGTCCATATAGTCAAAGCTATGGTTTTTCTAGTAGTCATATATGGATGTGAGTTGGACTGTAAAGAATGTTGAGTGCTGAAGAACTGATATTTTTGAACTGTGGTGCTAAAGAAGACTCTTGAGAGTTCCTTGGACAGCAAGGAGATCAAATCAGTCAATCCTAAAGGAAATCAACCCTGAATATTCACTGGAAGGACTGATGCTGAAGCTCCAATACTTTGACCACCTGATGCAAAGATCCAACTCATTGGAAAAGACTCCGATGCTGGGAAAGACTGAGGAGGAGAAGGGGACACAGAGGATGAGATGGTAGGATGGCATCACCAACTCAGTGGACATGAGTTTGAGCAAACTCTGGGAGATAGTGAAGGACAGGGAAGCCTGGCATGCTGGTGTTCATGGGGTTGCAAAGACTGGACATGACTGAATAACTAAACAACAACATAAAAGCAGAATGCATATTCATTTGAAGTCTCGCAGAGTTGCCAATCATACAATAATTATAGAAGATATATATCACTGTGCTCAAGACTGTAAACAGAGGATATAGTGATTCTCATCTGAAGAAGTTACCCCTAAAGACAAATATTTCTAGGGCTTGTTTTATATCTCTGTTTCTGAGGCTATAGATAAAGGGGTTCAGCATGGGAGTAACCACTGTATATATGACTGAAGCAATTATGTCTTTGTCATTGGAGTCCCACAATGAGGAGAAAAAGTAAGCACCAGCAAGTGTCCCATAGTACAAAGATACCACAAAGAGGTGGGAGCCACAGGTGGAGAAGGCTTTAAAGAGTCTCTTAGTGGACGGGACCCTCAGGACGATGGTCCCTATACGAACATATGAGCCCAAGATGCTACTCAGAGGCAAGATGAACAGCATTCCTCCTTCAGTAAAGATGACCAGCTCATTGATGGAAATGTCTGAGCAGCTCAACTTCAGGAGGGCAGGGAGGTCACAGAAGAAGTTGGGGATGGTATTTT
>NW_024070661.1:0-10922 GCF_014754425.2 Oryx dammah
GGGTCATGAAGATCTTTTCTGTATAGTTCTTCTGTGTATTCTTGCCACCTCTTCTTAATATCTTCTGCTTCTGTTAGGTCCATATCATTTCTGTTCTTTATTGTGCCCATCTTTGCGTGAAATGTCCCCTTGGTATCTCTAATTTTCTTGAAGAGATCTCTAGTCTTTCCCATTCTATTGTTTTCCTCTATTTCTTTGTATTGATCATTGAGAAAGGCTTATTTCTTCTTGCTATTCCTTGGAACTCTGCATTCAAATGGGTATATCTTTCCTTTTCTCCTTTGCCTTTTGCTTCTTTTCTTTTCTCAGCTATTTGTAAGGCCTCCTCAGACAACCCTTTGCCTTATTGCATTTGTTCTTGGGGTGGTCTTGATCACTGCCTCCTATACAGTTTCATGAACCTCCATCCATGGTTCCTCAGGCACCTTGTCTATCAGATCTAATCTCTTGAATCTGTCTGTCACTTCTACTGTATAATTGTAAGGGATTTGATTTAGGCCATACCTGAATGGTCTAGTGGTTTTTCCCCCTTTCTTCAATTTAAGTCTGAATGTGGCAATAAGGAGTTCACCTGAGCCACAGTCAGCTCCTGGTCTTGTTTTTGCTGACTGTATAGATCGTCTCCATCTTTGGCTGCAAAGAATATAATCAGTCTGATTTCAGAATTGACCCTCTGATGATGTCCATGTGTAGAGTCTTCTCTTGTGTTGTTGGAAGAGGGTGTTTGCTATGACCACTGTGTTCTCTTGGCAAAACCCTGTCAGCCTTTGCCCTACTTCAGTTTGTACTCCAAGGGCAAATTTGCCTGTTACTCCAGGTGTTTCTTGACTTCCTACTTTTGCATTCCAGTCCCCTATAATGAAAAGGACATCTTTTTTTGGGTGTTAGTTCTAGAAGGTCTTGTAGGTCTCCACAGAACCATTCAACTTCAGCTTCTTCGGCATTACTAGTTGGGGTATAGACTTGGATTACTGTGATATTGAGTGATTTGCCTGGAAGCGAACAAGATCATCCTGTTGTTTTTGAGATTGCATCCAAGTACTGCATTTTGGACTCTTTCGTTGACTATGAGGGCTACTCCCTTTCTTCTAAGGGATTCTTGCCCACAGTAGTAGATATAATGGTCATCTGAGTTAAATTCACCCATTCCAGTTCATTTTAGTTCCCTGATTCATAAAATGTTGACATCTTCTGTTTGACCAGTTCCAATTTGCTTCGATTCATGGACCTAACATTCTGGATTCCTATGCAATATCGTTCTTAACAGCATCGGACTTTACTCCCATTGCCAGTCACATCCACTGAGTATTGTTTGCACTTTGGCTCTGTCTCTTCATTCTTTCTGGAGTTACTTCTCCACTAATCTCCAGTAGCATATTGGACATCTGTCTACCTGGAGAGTTCATCTTTCAGTGTCATACCTTTTTGCTTTTTCATACTGTTCATGGGGTTCTCAAGGCAAGAATACTGAAGTGATTCGCCATTCCCTTCTCCAGTGGACCACGTTTTGTCAGAACTCTCCACCATGACCCATCCGTCTTGGTTGGCCCTACATGGCATGGCTCATAGTTTCATTGAGTTAGACAAGGCTGTGGTCCATGTGATCAGTTTGGTTAGTTTTCTGTGATTGTGGTTTTCATTCTCTCTGCCCTCTGATGGAGAAGGGTAAGAGGCTTATGGAAGCTTCCTGGTGGAAGAGACCTACTGAGGGGGAAACTGGGGCTTGTTCTTATGGGTGGGGCTGTGCTCAATAAATCTTTAATCCAGTTTTCTTTTGATGGGCAGGGGTGTGTTCTCTCCCTGTTGCTTACCAATAAGAAAACTGACTGGGGAAATCAAACTAAGAAATTAAGGCATTTTCTTGCTAAGCAGAGTCTATATAAAGACTGCTATATTTTCTGCTGTTAGATTACATATATCACTTGGCCCAGAATCCTCCAGCTATCTAATTAGGGCCCCCATTCTCTTTTGGAGCTATAGAAACACTGTATACTCTCACCTTCCAGTGATTTATCATTATTCTTCATTAGGCATCAAACCCCTAAATCATATTCCCTCAGTAAACTTTTCAAAAATACAGATTTTTTCCCCTTTATTTATATTTTAGGATGGTTATACTATAGCACTTAATTTCTGTAGTCAGTTATTTTCATGTTACTTTCTGAGTTACGCTATAGGCTGTGTTGTGTTGTGCTTCTCAAATTTCATACCCCTAGGGATATTTGGCAGAATAAATGAGACATATCTTTCTGGAGTGTCAATTTTACTTTACAATTTTGAGGAAAAGCATTATTTTCACATTAAAACAAATGAGCAAAACAATGTTGTAAATCAACTATACTCCAGTAAAAATTAAAAACAAAAAACATGTATATATTGTGGCATGACATGGAAAAATTTCATGGTAAAAGAGAAGACTTAAAAATTTCATGTTGTTAGAGTGAGCAAATTTGACCTCTTTCCTTAGATTACATTTCCTTCTTTTCCACTAAGGTGTCCTTTGGTGGAAAAGTCTGAGTAGTGTTGGTATAGTATGAGTAGTGTTGGTATAGTAGGCTTGGCAGTTAAAGACACCTCTGATTTCTAGTCCTGACTCCACTACTACTGTTAGACTTTGTTTTAAGACCATAATTCTTAAAGGGTTTGGACCTGATAATCTCTGAAGTTCATGTAGGCTCTAAAATATCCATTGGCATTGGTTATCATTAGAGTCCCTGCTGCTGCTGCTAAGTCGCTTCAGTCGTGTCTGACTCTGTGCGAGCCCATAGACGGCAGCCCACCAGGCTCCCCCATCCCTGGGATTCTCCAGGCAAGAACACTGGAGTGGGTTGCCATTTCCTTCTCCAATGCATGAAAGTGAGAAGTGAAAATGAAGTCGCTCAGTTGTGTCCGACTCCTAGCGACCCCGTGGACTGCAGCCCACCAGGCTCCTCCATCCATGGGTTTTTCCAGGCAAGAGTACTGGAGTGGGGTGCCATCGCCTTCTCCAAGTGTCCCTGAGAAAGTGGTATTTTTTTGACTTGCCCTGTGTTTGGAGCCTGAAGCACTTTATCTGCTTAGTCTAGTGATCAATTACTAGGGCCAGTGGTTTCTTTCAGTAGACCAAATAGTTTACTGTTGTAATTCATTTCTCTTTCAGGCTGTTGTGGATTCTGTTTTGGCAATTAGGAGACCGAATTATCCTATTGATCTCTTCATGGTAGAAATCATGGAGATGAAGCATAAATCAGAAACAGATACAAAGTAAGTAACATAAAGTTTGACAGTGCAGAGAGTCTAGAATACTTGATTATCTGTAGATATCATTAATTTCATTAGTTACTTTTATTCAACATCTTTCCATTTGTTTAGCATATATTAATTGGATACTTAACCAGCAACCATTCACTTGTTTTAGGTGCTAGGAATGAAGAGTAAACAAAACAGTTTCTTTAAGAATCTTACATTTCCAATTGAAAGAGATAGTGAGCACATTATGCTAGTAAGTGCTGTAAAGAGGCTAGAGCAGTTGTGTGTGTGGTGAGCATGTGTGTGATTTTAGGATAGTCAAGGAAGAACATTGTGATGAGAAAGTAAACTAAATATCTAAAGCAATCTTTGAAGAAATTAGGGTGATAGCCGTGTGAACATCTGGAAAAAGAGTGCTCTAAGCAGAGGGGATAACAGTGGAAAATGTCCCAAAGTAGGTGTGTTTTGAGGTGTTCTAGCATGCCTGGGCCATAGGAAGAGAAAAAAAGGACAAGATGAGGTCAGAGAGGTAAGATGGTCAACATTATCTAAGTATGTATGTAGTATGTACTCAGAGTGAATAGCACCTTGTTGATTTTGGACTTAACTCATTTTAAACATTCTATTATGGAATAGTCTAAACACATACAAAAGTAGAATAGAATAGTGAATGAACTCCCACATATCTGTCACTCATCTTTATCAATTTTCAATATATGATTTGTCTTATTTTTACCTTATATGCACCCTTCTCTTTCTTTCTATACTTCTCTTTCCTTTATTTTGTCCCAAATTTGGATTATTTTGAAGCCAATTCAGATGTTGTATTTTATCTGTAAATACTTTATTTTCAATATATGTGTGGGTGTCTTTACGTATTTATAGAAGTTCTGTTTGGTTTGTCCTTTAATCTGCCTTTTCATTTTGTATGGTTTCCTGTTCCCTGCAGATCTTTTCAAACTTACTTTTCACTTCTTTAAACAGAGTTCACGTTTAATATTACAATGTTTAAAGTTTTGTCTTTTCTATTCCTGTTGTTCACTGTATTTTGTTGGTCCTCACTCATTGTGCTTTGTTTCCAATGTGTGCCATTGATTGTGTTGAAAAAAGTATTTGTAGAAATAATTTGAGACCTAGGCTGAAGCTGCCTTTGTACAAAGAGGATTTGAGTTTGCTGCTGCAAGAAGCCCAGAGAGTGCTTTAAACTAAAGCCACAGCTTGAGGTTTTTATTGAATATCCAGTTGTTGCGAATTCTAACTACAAGTTCACATGAGGGCTGCTGGTTTATACCCTGAGTATGTAGCCTTTTAAGTTCACTTAATGTGAAAAGAGTCTTCTACAATACTCTCTACTTTGGATAATCCTTGAGCTTTTAATTCTTTTTCTCTCTCATTATAAGATCAAAGTTCAGATATGCTTGAATTGTGAGATGACTTTAGGGTGAGTACCTGCAGTTTTGTAGTTACCCTCTGGAGTTTCTATTTTGTTTTCAGTTTTGGAAATAAAACTTTTGTGGCTCTGTATGTTTTGTGGCTCTCCAGTGTTTTTAAGGGTTGTTGTTGTTTTTAATCCAGCATTTTTAGTTGTTTTTGGTAGTAAAGTTGGTCCAAATTACTATTGCTGAAGGCAAGAAGTTCTTGGTTTATATTTCAGAAGAATCTTAGTGGTTGTTCTGTGGCAAGGACACTGTGGAGCAGGGAGTGTAGTGCAAAGGCAGAGGCAGGAGATCTGTTAGGAATCTGTTGTAATACAGGTGAGAGATGGAAAAAGGTTTGCATCATGGTACACTTAGAAAGAAGGAGCCCCAGGATTTGTTGATGGTTCCACATAGAATGTGACAGAAGCAGAGGATTCAAGGATGTCTCTTGGGTTTTGAATGAGCAGCTGGAAAAGCAGAGATGCCATTTCTTGGGAAGAAGCAGGTGTGAGGCAATAAATCAAGAGCTCGGTTTGGGGACTGTTATGTGTTAGGTGCCTATTAGATGTCCATGTGGAGATGCTGAGTAGGGATTTGGAAGGAGGTGTCAGGAATTCAGGTTAGAGGTCTGGACTGGAAATACATATTTGGGAGTCATTGGTGTATGGATGACTGAAAGCTCTGAGAGTTAATTAGACCATCTGGAAAGTGATAAAGGTAGAGAAAAGAGAAAGTTTAAAGGTCGAGCCCTGAAAACTGCAATGTTAGAAACTGAGAAGATGAGGAGGACTGAACAAGGAGACTGGAAAAGGGTGGTCAGTGAGAAAGGAGGAGAGCCAGGAAAGAGCAGTGCTCCAGGAGCTGAGAGCATAAAGGGCTTCAAGAAGGTGAGAGTAACCTGCTGTTGACGGCTTGAGCAAGTTGCGAACTAATTGGCCATTAGATTTGGAGAATGTTTAAGGGGTGAGCGTGAGAGTCAGATTGAAGGTGGGCTCAAGAGAGCATGGTTAAGAGAGAAGTGAGGATGCAAACACCGACAACTCAGAGGAGTTAGCTCTAACAGGGAGCAGAGAAGTGGGACAGTAGCTCGAATGGAACATGGGAATGAGGTCGAAGGGGAATAATTTTTTGTTTTAAAGATGAGAATTACTATGGCAAGTGTGTACCCTGATGAGGATGCTCGTGGAGGCAGGAACAGTTGATACGGCGGAAGAGGGGACAGTTGCAGGAGCCAAGAGGGGAAATGGAATTCAGTCCACAGGTCGGGGAGTCGACCTTAGAGAGGAGGGAGCATGGGCAGTTCATTTCTCTTCCTAGGAGCTTGAGGTTCAAGTGCTGGTAGAGGTCGTGATGGGACAGAGTGTTTATTTTCCCAAGCAAAGTCATTTGCTGAGGGTGAGAAGCAGTGGAAGAGTGAAGGAGACTTGAAGAGTGAAGAATACTGAACATGTAGTTTCTTTCTTTCTTCCTAAATAAAATGTCTTCACATTCAGTTAGGAGTTGGAGTAATCCAGTTAGAGGAAAATTTTGTAAACTTCCCTATAATTATGTTCAACTATTTAAAAAATCACTTCTTTACATTAATGAATAACAAATATTGGTTATAAAAGATTCATAAGTAGAAATGCATTTCCTAGTTGGGTATAAATGAATTTTTGAAAGTTACAGAAATATTTGCTCTTGAAAGGTCATTTGGAAAACAGGAAAAAAGCCCCCTGCTCCCCCCCGCCCCCCATCAACTATCTCTGTTCCTACCACCCAAGCATAATCCTACTCTTAGTTTTCTTCTGTTTTTCCTTTTCAACGCCAAGGAGCTTATTAAGAATAGTGATAATCATACTTTATAGGTAATTTGTCATTCTCTGCTTATAAATATAGCTACCCCTGTAAATATTTTTTTCATGTTATTACATGGTTTTCATGACTAGCCCATAGTCAAGTCGTCGTCTGCTGAACAATGTCCTATTGTTGGACATTTAGGTTAATAGTTTTTAGTTTTTCCATATAATTAGTTTGAACAAATGTTCCTTAGAAACTCATTGTGTGTCTCCCTTTCATTACTTGATCAGCTGTGTCACATGTTTGAGGCACATAATTTAAAGAATAATTCTGGATTGACTTTTCATTGTCACTTCACAGTCACACTGTGTTAAAATAGGTTCTCTTTTCTAATTTTATTAATTATGTGTTGGGTTTAAAGCTGGTATATGGCAATAGTGTGTAACAATTGCTATGGCAGTTCTGTTACCATTTTAAGAGTATAATTTTAATTTTATACTAAACTTAGAGTGTATATTCAAAATAAGAAACAGTGCATATTTTTACTAGGTTGATCAAAGGGTTAGTTCTGGATCATGGTGCCCGTCATCCAGACATGAAGAAACGAGTAGATGATGCATTCATCCTTACCTGTAATGTATCACTAGAATATGAAAAAACGTAAGTGTCCCAGTTACTCTTTGTATTCTCTGAAATTGTTTTTTTTCTACAACTGTTTTTTAACCCCTATTTTTACCTGCCAAATGTTTACTATAAACCCTTTCTACCTTCCTGTTTTTCCCTGCCTTACTTTTACTAGCTTGTCTTTATTAATCTTCTAGTGAGGTGAGCTCTGGTTTCTTTTATAAAACTGCAGAAGAGAAAGAAAAATTGGTAAAAGCGGAAAGAAAATTTATTGAAGACAGAGTACAAAAAATAATAGACTTGAAAGACAAAGTCTGTGCTCAGTCTAATAAAGGATTTGTTGTCATTAATCAAAAGGTAAGAAAAAAGTTTAGATTTTTAAACTGTTTGTAAATATTCCTCAGTGTTTTTCCAAGTGTGGTTTGTGGGCCCCATGTTAGGGCATATCTGTGAGGTCAAAACTATTTTCATAATAGTAATAATAACGCCTTTTATATTGTGTTGATGTCTGCAATGATGATGCAAAGCAGCGATAGGTAAAACCACTGGCACCTTAGAACAAATCATAGCAGTAGCACCAAACTGTACTAGTCATCATATTCTTTATTGCCACATCACCCCACATACAAAAAGGGCAGTTTCATTTAAGATTGTTTTGATGAAATGGGAAAACTTAAAAATTTTATCAAATTTTGATCCTTGAAATTGCACCTTTTTATTTTTTAATTGAAGTATAGTTGGTTTACAACATTGTGTTAATTTCAGGTGTACAGCATAATGGGCTTCCCTGATAGCTCAGATGTTAAAGTACCCGCCTGATTTTTGTGGATTATACTCCATTATAGTTTATTATAAGATAATAGGTACATCCCTGTGCTATACAGTATATCCTTGTTGATATATGTAAAAGATAAAAGATATAAAAGAAAGAAGGCTTATCAATTTTTTAAAAACTTAAAATAATTATTTTTATTTTTGGCTGTGCTGGGTCTTCGTTGGGCATTTCTTTTTTAGTTGCAGTGCACAGGTTTCTCACTGGTGGCTTTTCTTGTTGTGGAGCCTGGGCTCTAGAGCACAGGCTCAGTAGTTGTGGCACACAGGCTTAGATGCTCTGTGGCATACGGGAGTTAGCCCATGGCATATGGGATCTTCCTGGATCAGAGATCGAACTCATGTCTCCTGCACTGGCAGGCAGATTCTTTACTGCTGACCCACTGGGGAAGCCCTTATCTGTTTTATGTATAGTAGCTTGTATGTGTCCATCCCATACCCTGATTTGTTTCTCCTTGCTTTCCCTTTTCCCTTTGGTAACTACAGGTTTCTTTTCTACATCTGTGAATCTGTTTCTGTTTTGCACATACATTCATTTGTATTACTTTTTAGGTTCCACATATAAGTGATATCATATAGTGTTTGTCTTTCTCTAACTTATTTCACTGAACATAATATTCTTTTGGTCCATTCATGTTGTTCCAGATGGCAGTATTTCATTCTTTTTTATGGCTCAGTAATATTTCATTGCATATATATACCGCAATTTTATCCATTCATCTGTTGATGGGCATTTGGGTTGCCACCATGTCTTGGCTATTGTAAATAGTGCTGCTGTGAACATTGGGTGCATGTATTTTTTTGAATTAGTATTTTCTGGAAATATACCCAGAAGTGGATGTATCCTTTTATAATTCTGTGTCACAGAATTTGAAAGATGGACAAAATACTTCTGCTACATATCAAAATAAGGGTCTTGAAGCTCTTGTGTAATTGAGTTGCAAGCTAACATAGCCACTTTTTTCATGGAATACCATTTTTACTTGAAAGAATGACTGACAGGATGGTTGTTTAGACATGGGTATTTGGTAGGTTTTTCTCAGAAATGACTGAAACAGTCTTGCCACTTCAAGGAAACAGTAGACAGTATGTATTGGCAATAATAACATTTGAGCTTTCAAACAAAAGTTAGAATTTTGGGAAACTTGTACCTGTCACTATGAGCTTGACAGTTTTCCAGTACTTGAAAGACTCTTCTGATAATATTAGTGATGATATTAGCAAATGTGATATTTTTGATGTTGTATAACCATGAAAATTCTTAAAGAGATGGGAATACCAGACCATCTTACCTGTCTCCTTAGAAACCTGTATGTGATTCAAGAAGTGACAGTTAGAACCTTACATGGAACAACAGACTGGTTCAAACTTGGGGAGTATGACATGGCTGTGTAATATCACCCTGTTTATTTAACTTATATGCAGAGTACATCATGCAAAATGCCAGGCTGGATGACTCACCAGCTGGAATCAAGATTTCCAGGAGAAATATCAACAACTTCAGATATGCAGATGATATCTCTGTAATGGCAGAAAGTGAAGAGGACCGAAAGACCCTCTTGACGAGGGTGAAAGAGGAGAGAAAAAACTGGCTTAAAACTCAACATTCAAAAAACTAAGATCATGACATCCAGTTCCATCACTTCATGGCAAATAGATGGAGAAACAATGGAAGCAGTGACAGATTTTATTTTCTTGGACTCCAAAATCACTGTGGATGGTGACTGCAGCCATGAAATTAAGAGATGCTTGCTCCTTGAAAGGAAAGTTCTGACCAACCTAGAAAGCATCTTGAAAAGTAGAGACATCACTTTGCTAACAAAGGGCCATGTAGTCAAAGCTATGGTTTTTCCAATAGTCATGTATGGGTGTGAGAGTTGGACCATGAAGAAGGCTGAACTCCGAAAATTGATGCCTTTGAACTGTGGTGCTAGAGAAGACTCTTGAGAGGCTTCTAGTGACTGACCTGAACTGAATGATTTTATTTTAAAGGGATTAATAAATATTGCAAAAATGTCCATTTTAACTTTAGTCAGTGAAGTTCAGTCGCTCAGTCGTGTCCAACTGTTTGCAACCCCATGGACTGCAGCAGCATAGACTTCTCTGTCCATCACCAACTCCTGAAGCTTACTCAACCTCATGTCCATCGAGTAAGTGATGCCATCCAACCGTCTCATCCTGTCGTCCCCTTCCCCTCCCACCTTCAATCTTTCCCAGCAATCAGGGTCTTTTCAAATGAGTCAGTTCTTCCCATCAGGTGGCCAAAATATTGGAGTTTCAGCATTAGCATCAGTATTTCCAATGAATATTCAGGACTGATCTCCTTTAGGATTGACTGGTTGGATCTCCTTGCAGTCCAAGGGACTCTCAAGAGACTTCTCCAACGCCACAGTTCGAAGGCATCAAGTCTTCGGTGCTCAGCTTTCTTTACAGTCCAACTCTCACATCCATACTTGACTACTGGAAAAACCATAGCCTTGACTAGACGGACCTTAGTCGGCAAAGTGATCTCTCTGCTTTTTGATATGCTGTCTAGGTTGGTCATAGCTTTTCATCCAAGGAGCAGCGTCTTTTAATTTTATGGCTGCAGTCACCATCCACGGTGATTTTGGAGCCCCCCAAAATAAAGTCTGTCACTGTTACCATTGTTTCCCCATCTATTTGCCATGACGTGATGGGACCAGACGTCCTGATCTTAGTTTTATGAATGTTGAGTTTTAAGCCTACTTTTTCACTCTCTTCTTTCACTTTCATCAAGAGGCTCTTTAGTTCTTCATTACTCTCTGCCATAAGGGTGGTGTCATATGCATATCTGAGGTTATTAATAATCCTCTTGGCAGCCTTGACTCCAGCTTGTGCTTCATCCAGCCCGGCATTTCACATGATGCATTCTGCGTATAAGTTAAATAAGCAGGATAACAATATACAACCTTGACATACTCCTTTCCCGATCTGGAACCAGTTTGTTCCATGTCCAATTCTAACTGTTGCTTCCTGACCTGCATACAGATTTCTCAGAAGGCAGGTCAGGTGGTCTGGTAT
>NW_024070662.1:0-10922 GCF_014754425.2 Oryx dammah
ATACCAGACCACCTGACCTGCCTTCTGAGAAATCTGTATGCAGGTCAGGAAGCAACAGTTAGAATTGGACATGGAACAAACTGGTTCCAAATCGGGAAAGGAGTATGTCAAGGTTGTATATTGTTATCCTGCTTATTTAACTTATACGCAGAATGCATCATGTGAAATGCCGGGCTGGATGAAGCACAAGCTGGAGTCAAGGCTGCCAAGAGGATTATTAATAACCTCAGATATGCATATGACACCACCCTTATGGCAGAGAGTAATGAAGAACTAAAGAGCCTCTTGATGAAAGTGAAAGAAGAGAGTGAAAAAGTAGGCTTAAAACTCAACATTCATAAAACTAAGATCAGGACGTCTGGTCCCATCACGTCATGGCAAATAGATGGGGAAACAATGGTAACAGTGACAGACTTTATTTTGGGGGGCTCCAAAATCACCGTGGATGGTGACTGCAGCCATAAAATTAAAAGACGCTGCTCCTTGGATGAAAAGCTATGACCAACCTAGACAGCATATCAAAAAGCAGAGAGATCACTTTGCCGACTAAGGTCCGTCTAGTCAAGGCTATGGTTTTTCCAGTAGTCAAGTATGGATGTGAGAGTTGGACTGTAAAGAAAGCTGAGCACCGAAGACTTGATGCCTTCGAACTGTGGCGTTGGAGAAGTCTCTTGAGAGTCCCTTGGACTGCAAGGAGATCCAACCAGTCAATCCTAAAGGAGATCAGTCCTGAATATTCATTGGAAATACTGATGCTAATGCTGAAACTCCAATATTTTGGCCACCTGATGGGAAGAACTGACTCATTTGAAAAGACCCTGATTGCTGGGAAAGATTGAAGGTGGGAGGGGAAGGGGACGACAGGATGAGACGGTTGGATGGCATCACTTACTCGATGGACATGAGGTTGAGTAAGCTTCAGGAGTTGGTGATGGACAGAGAAGTCTATGCTGCTGCAGTCCATGGGGTTGCAAACAGTTGGACACGACTGAGCGACTGAACTTCACTGACTAAAGTTAAAATGGACATTTTTGCAATATTTATTAATCCCTTTAAAATAAAATCATTCAGTTCAGGTCAGTCACTAGAAGCCTCTCAAGAGTCTTCTCTAGCACCACAGTTCAAAGGCATCAATTTTCGGAGTTCAGCCTTCTTCATGGTCCAACTCTCACACCCATACATGACTATTGGAAAAACCATAGCTTTGACTACATGGCCCTTTGTTAGCAAAGTGATGTCTCTACTTTTCAAGATGCTTTCTAGGTTGGTCAGAACTTTCCTTTCAAGGAGCAAGCATCTCTTAATTTCATGGCTGCAGTCACCATCCACAGTGATTTTGGAGTCCAAGAAAATAAAATCTGTCACTGCTTCCATTGTTTCTCCATCTATTTGCCATGAAGTGATGGAACTGGATGTCATGATCTTAGTTTTTTGAATGTTGAGTTTTAAGCCAGTTTTTTCTCTCCTCTTTCACCCTCGTCAAGAGGGTCTTTCAGTCCTCTTCACTTTCTGCCATTACAGAGATATCATCTGCATATCTGAAGTTGTTGATATTTCTCCTGGAAATCTTGATTCCAGCTGGTGAGTCATCCAGCCTGGCATTTTGCATGATGTACTCTGCATATAAGTTAAATAAACAGGGTGATATTACACAGCCATGTCATACTCCCCAAGTTTGAACCAGTCTGTTGTTCCATGTAAGGTTCTAACTGTCACTTCTTGAATCACATACAGGTTTCTAAGGAGACAGGTAAGATGGTCTGGTATTCCCATCTCTTTAAGAATTTTCATGGTTATACAACATCAAAAATATCACATTTGCTAATATCATCACTAATATTATCAGAAGAGTCTTTCAAGTACTGGAAAACTGTCAAGCTCATAGTGACAGGTACAAGTTTCCCAAAATTCTAACTTTTGTTTGAAAGCTCAAATGTTATTATTGCCAATACATACTGTCTACTGTTTCCTTGAAGTGGCAAGACTGTTTCAGTCATTTCTGAGAAAAACCTACCAAATACCCATGTCTAAACAACCATCCTGTCAGTCATTCTTTCAAGTAAAAATGGTATTCCATGAAAAAAGTGGCTATGTTAGCTTGCAACTCAATTACACAAGAGCTTCAAGACCCTTATTTTGATATGTAGCAGAAGTATTTTGTCCATCTTTCAAATTCTGTGACACAGAATTATAAAAGGATACATCCACTTCTGGGTATATTTCCAGAAAATACTAATTCAAAAAAATACATGCACCCAATGTTCACAGCAGCACTATTTACAATAGCCAAGACATGGTGGCAACCCAAATGCCCATCAACAGATGAATGGATAAAATTGCGGTATATATATGCAATGAAATATTACTGAGCCATAAAAAAGAATGAAATACTGCCATCTGGAACAACATGAATGGACCAAAAGAATATTATGTTCAGTGAAATAAGTTAGAGAAAGACAAACACTATATGATATCACTTATATGTGGAACCTAAAAAGTAATACAAATGAATGTATGTGCAAAACAGAAACAGATTCACAGATGTAGAAAAGAAACCTGTAGTTACCAAAGGGAAAAGGGAAAGCAAGGAGAAACAAATCAGGGTATGGGATGGACACATACAAGCTACTATACATAAAACAGATAAGGGCTTCCCCAGTGGGTCAGCAGTAAAGAATCTGCCTGCCAGTGCAGGAGACATGAGTTCGATCTCTGATCCAGGAAGATCCCATATGCCATGGGCTAACTCCCGTATGCCACAGAGCATCTAAGCCTGTGTGCCACAACTACTGAGCCTGTGCTCTAGAGCCCAGGCTCCACAACAAGAAAAGCCACCAGTGAGAAACCTGTGCACTGCAACTAAAAAAGAAATGCCCAACGAAGACCCAGCACAGCCAAAAATAAAAATAATTATTTTAAGTTTTTAAAAAATTGATAAGCCTTCTTTCTTTTATATCTTTTATCTTTTACATATATCAACAAGGATATACTGTATAGCACAGGGATGTACCTATTATCTTATAATAAACTATAATGGAGTATAATCCACAAAAATCAGGCGGGTACTTTAACATCTGAGCTATCAGGGAAGCCCATTATGCTGTACACCTGAAATTAACACAATGTTGTAAACCAACTATACTTCAATTAAAAAATAAAAAGGTGCAATTTCAAGGATCAAAATTTGATAAAATTTTTAAGTTTTCCCATTTCATCAAAACAATCTTAAATGAAACTGCCCTTTTTGTATGTGGGGTGATGTGGCAATAAAGAATATGATGACTAGTACAGTTTGGTGCTACTGCTATGATTTGTTCTAAGGTGCCAGTGGTTTTACCTATCGCTGCTTTGCATCATCATTGCAGACATCAACACAATATAAAAGGCGTTATTATTACTATTATGAAAATAGTTTTGACCTCACAGATATGCCCTAACATGGGGCCCACAAACCACACTTGGAAAAACACTGAGGAATATTTACAAACAGTTTAAAAATCTAAACTTTTTTCTTACCTTTTGATTAATGACAACAAATCCTTTATTAGACTGAGCACAGACTTTGTCTTTCAAGTCTATTATTTTTTGTACTCTGTCTTCAATAAATTTTCTTTCCGCTTTTACCAATTTTTCTTTCTCTTCTGCAGTTTTATAAAAGAAACCAGAGCTCACCTCACTAGAAGATTAATAAAGACAAGCTAGTAAAAGTAAGGCAGGGAAAAACAGGAAGGTAGAAAGGGTTTATAGTAAACATTTGGCAGGTAAAAATAGGGGTTAAAAAACAGTTGTAGAAAAAAAACAATTTCAGAGAATACAAAGAGTAACTGGGACACTTACGTTTTTTCATATTCTAGTGATACATTACAGGTAAGGATGAATGCATCATCTACTCGTTTCTTCATGTCTGGATGACGGGCACCATGATCCAGAACTAACCCTTTGATCAACCTAGTAAAAATATGCACTGTTTCTTATTTTGAATATACACTCTAAGTTTAGTATAAAATTAAAATTATACTCTTAAAATGGTAACAGAACTGCCATAGCAATTGTTACACACTATTGCCATATACCAGCTTTAAACCCAACACATAATTAATAAAATTAGAAAAGAGAACCTATTTTAACACAGTGTGACTGTGAAGTGACAATGAAAAGTCAATCCAGAATTATTCTTTAAATTATGTGCCTCAAACATGTGACACAGCTGATCAAGTAATGAAAGGGAGACACACAATGAGTTTCTAAGGAACATTTGTTCAAACTAATTATATGGAAAAACTAAAAACTATTAACCTAAATGTCCAACAATAGGACATTGTTCAGCAGACGACGACTTGACTATGGGCTAGTCATGAAAACCATGTAATAACATGAAAAAAATATTTACAGGGGTAGCTATATTTATAAGCAGAGAATGACAAATTACCTATAAAGTATGATTATCACTATTCTTAATAAGCTCCTTGGCGTTGAAAAGGAAAAACAGAAGAAAACTAAGAGTAGGATTATGCTTGGGTGGTAGGAACAGAGATAGTTGATGGGGGGCGGGGGGGAGCAGGGGGCTTTTTTCCTGTTTTCCAAATGACCTTTCAAGAGCAAATATTTCTGTAACTTTCAAAAATTCATTTATACCCAACTAGGAAATGCATTTCTACTTATGAATCTTTTATAACCAATATTTGTTATTCATTAATGTAAAGAAGTGATTTTTTAAATAGTTGAACATAATTATAGGGAAGTTTACAAAATTTTCCTCTAACTGGATTACTCCAACTCCTAACTGAATGTGAAGACATTTTATTTAGGAAGAAAGAAAGAAACTACATGTTCAGTATTCTTCACTCTTCAAGTCTCCTTCACTCTTCCACTGCTTCTCACCCTCAGCAAATGACTTTGCTTGGGAAAATAAACACTCTGTCCCATCACGACCTCTACCAGCACTTGAACCTCAAGCTCCTAGGAAGAGAAATGAACTGCCCATGCTCCCTCCTCTCTAAGGTCGACTCCCCGACCTGTGGACTGAATTCCATTTCCCCTCTTGGCTCCTGCAACTGTCCCCTCTTCCGCCGTATCAACTGTTCCTGCCTCCACGAGCATCCTCATCAGGGTACACACTTGCCATAGTAATTCTCATCTTTAAAACAAAAAATTATTCCCCTTCGACCTCATTCCCATGTTCCATTCGAGCTACTGTCCCACTTCTCTGCTCCCTGTTAGAGCTAACTCCTCTGAGTTGTCGGTGTTTGCATCCTCACTTCTCTCTTAACCATGCTCTCTTGAGCCCACCTTCAATCTGACTCTCACGCTCACCCCTTAAACATTCTCCAAATCTAATGGCCAATTAGTTCGCAACTTGCTCAAGCCGTCAACAGCAGGTTACTCTCACCTTCTTGAAGCCCTTTATGCTCTCAGCTCCTGGAGCACTGCTCTTTCCTGGCTCTCCTCCTTTCTCACTGACCACCCTTTTCCAGTCTCCTTGTTCAGTCCTCCTCATCTTCTCAGTTTCTAACATTGCAGTTTTCAGGGCTCGACCTTTAAACTTTCTCTTTTCTCTACCTTTATCACTTTCCAGATGGTCTAATTAACTCTCAGAGCTTTCAGTCATCCATACACCAATGACTCCCAAATATGTATTTCCAGTCCAGACCTCTAACCTGAATTCCTGACACCTCCTTCCAAATCCCTACTCAGCATCTCCACATGGACATCTAATAGGCACCTAACACATAACAGTCCCCAAACCGAGCTCTTGATTTATTGCCTCACACCTGCTTCTTCCCAAGAAATGGCATCTCTGCTTTTCCAGCTGCTCATTCAAAACCCAAGAGACATCCTTGAATCCTCTGCTTCTGTCACATTCTATGTGGAACCATCAACAAATCCTGGGGCTCCTTCTTTCTAAGTGTACCATGATGCAAACCTTTTTCCATCTCTCACCTGTATTACAACAGATTCCTAACAGATCTCCTGCCTCTGCCTTTGCACTACACTCCCTGCTCCACAGTGTCCTTGCCACAGAACAACCACTAAGATTCTTCTGAAATATAAACCAAGAACTTCTTGCCTTCAGCAATAGTAATTTGGACCAACTTTACTACCAAAAACAACTAAAAATGCTGGATTAAAAACAACAACAACCCTTAAAAACACTGGAGAGCCACAAAACATACAGAGCCACAAAAGTTTTATTTCCAAAACTGAAAACAAAATAGAAACTCCAGAGGGTAACTACAAAACTGCAGGTACTCACCCTAAAGTCATCTCACAATTCAAGCATATCTGAACTTTGATCTTATAATGAGAGAGAAAAAGAATTAAAAGCTCAAGGATTATCCAAAGTAGAGAGTATTGTAGAAGACTCTTTTCACATTAAGTGAACTTAAAAGGCTACATACTCAGGGTATAAACCAGCAGCCCTCATGTGAACTTGTAGTTAGAATTCGCAACAACTGGATATTCAATAAAAACCTCAAGCTGTGGCTTTAGTTTAAAGCACTCTCTGGGCTTCTTGCAGCAGCAAACTCAAATCCTCTTTGTACAAAGGCAGCTTCAGCCTAGGTCTCAAATTATTTCTACAAATACTTTTTTCAACACAATCAATGGCACACATTGGAAACAAAGCACAATGAGTGAGGACCAACAAAATACAGTGAACAACAGGAATAGAAAAGACAAAACTTTAAACATTGTAATATTAAACGTGAACTCTGTTTAAAGAAGTGAAAAGTAAGTTTGAAAAGATCTGCAGGGAACAGGAAACCATACAAAATGAAAAGGCAGATTAAAGGACAAACCAAACAGAACTTCTATAAATACGTAAAGACACCCACACATATATTGAAAATAAAGTATTTACAGATAAAATACAACATCTGAATTGGCTTCAAAATAATCCAAATTTGGGACAAAATAAAGGAAAGAGAAGTATAGAAAGAAAGAGAAGGGTGCATATAAGGTAAAAATAAGACAAATCATATATTGAAAATTGATAAAGATGAGTGACAGATATGTGGGAGTTCATTCACTATTCTATTCTACTTTTGTATGTGTTTAGACTATTCCATAATAGAATGTTTAAAATGAGTTAAGTCCAAAATCAACAAGGTGCTATTCACTCTGAGTACATACTACATACATACTTAGATAATGTTGACCATCTTACCTCTCTGACCTCATCTTGTCCTTTTTTTCTCTTCCTATGGCCCAGGCATGCTAGAACACCTCAAAACACACCTACTTTGGGACATTTTCCACTGTTATCCCCTCTGCTTAGAGCACTCTTTTTCCAGATGTTCACACGGCTATCACCCTAATTTCTTCAAAGATTGCTTTAGATATTTAGTTTACTTTCTCATCACAATGTTCTTCCTTGACTATCCTAAAATCACACACATGCTCACCACACACACAACTGCTCTAGCCTCTTTACAGCACTTACTAGCATAATGTGCTCACTATCTCTTTCAATTGGAAATGTAAGATTCTTAAAGAAACTGTTTTGTTTACTCTTCATTCCTAGCACCTAAAACAAGTGAATGGTTGCTGGTTAAGTATCCAATTAATATATGCTAAACAAATGGAAAGATGTTGAATAAAAGTAACTAATGAAATTAATGATATCTACAGATAATCAAGTATTCTAGACTCTCTGCACTGTCAAACTTTATGTTACTTACTTTGTATCTGTTTCTGATTTATGCTTCATCTCCATGATTTCTACCATGAAGAGATCAATAGGATAATTCGGTCTCCTAATTGCCAAAACAGAATCCACAACAGCCTGAAAGAGAAATGAATTACAACAGTAAACTATTTGGTCTACTGAAAGAAACCACTGGCCCTAGTAATTGATCACTAGACTAAGCAGATAAAGTGCTTCAGGCTCCAAACACAGGGCAAATCAAAAAAATACCACTTTCTCAGGGACACTTGGAGAAGGTGATGGCACCCCACTCCAGTACTCTTGCCTGGAAAAACCCATGGATGGAGGAGCCTGGTGGGCTGCAGTCCACGGGGTCGCTAGGAGTCGGACACAACTGAGCGACTTCATTTTCACTTCTCACTTTCATGCATTGGAGAAGGAAATGGCAACCCACTCCAGTGTTCTTGCCTGGAGAATCCCAGGGATGGGGGAGCCTGGTGGGCTGCCGTCTATGGGCTCGCACAGAGTCAGACACGACTGAAGCGACTTAGCAGCAGCAGCAGGGACTCTAATGATAACCAATGCCAATGGATATTTTAGAGCCTACATGAACTTCAGAGATTATCAGGTCCAAACCCTTTAAGAATTATGGTCTTAAAACAAAGTCTAACAGTAGTAGTGGAGTCAGGACTAGAAATCAGAGGTGTCTTTAACTGCCAAGCCTACTATACCAACACTACTCATACTATACCAACACTACTCAGACTTTTCCACCAAAGGACACCTTAGTGGAAAAGAAGGAAATGTAATCTAAGGAAAGAGGTCAAATTTGCTCACTCTAACAACATGAAATTTTTAAGTCTTCTCTTTTACCATGAAATTTTTCCATGTCATGCCACAATATATACATGTTTTTTGTTTTTAATTTTTACTGGAGTATAGTTGATTTACAACATTGTTTTGCTCATTTGTTTTAATGTGAAAATAATGCTTTTCCTCAAAATTGTAAAGTAAAATTGACACTCCAGAAAGATATGTCTCATTTATTCTGCCAAATATCCCTAGGGGTATGAAATTTGAGAAGCACAACACAACACAGCCTATAGCGTAACTCAGAAAGTAACATGAAAATAACTGACTACAGAAATTAAGTGCTATAGTATAACCATCCTAAAATATAAATAAAGGGGAAAAAATCTGTATTTTTGAAAAGTTTACTGAGGGAATATGATTTAGGGGTTTGATGCCTAATGAAGAATAATGATAAATCACTGGAAGGTGAGAGTATACAGTGTTTCTATAGCTCCAAAAGAGAATGGGGGCCCTAATTAGATAGCTGGAGGATTCTGGGCCAAGTGATATATGTAATCTAACAGCAGAAAATATAGCAGTCTTTATATAGACTCTGCTTAGCAAGAAAATGCCTTAATTTCTTAGTTTGATTTCCCCAGTCAGTTTTCTTATTGGTAAGCAACAGGGAGAGAACACACCCCTGCCCATCAAAAGAAAACTGGATTAAAGATTTATTGAGCACAGCCCCACCCATAAGAACAAGCCCCAGTTTCCCCCTCAGTAGGTCTCTTCCACCAGGAAGCTTCCATAAGCCTCTTACCCTTCTCCATCAGAGGGCAGAGAGAATGAAAACCACAATCACAGAAAACTAACCAAACTGATCACATGGACCACAGCCTTGTCTAACTCAATGAAACTATGAGCCATGCCATGTAGGGCCAACCAAGACGGATGGGTCATGGTGGAGAGTTCTGACAAAACGTGGTCCACTGGAGAAGGGAATGGCGAATCACTTCAGTATTCTTGCCTTGAGAACCCCATGAACAGTATGAAAAAGCAAAAAGGTATGACACTGAAAGATGAACTCTCCAGGTAGACAGATGTCCAATATGCTACTGGAGATTAGTGGAGAAGTAACTCCAGAAAGAATGAAGAGACAGAGCCAAAGTGCAAACAATACTCAGTGGATGTGACTGGCAATGGGAGTAAAGTCCGATGCTGTTAAGAACGATATTGCATAGGAATCCAGAATGTTAGGTCCATGAATCGAAGCAAATTGGAACTGGTCAAACAGAAGATGTCAACATTTTATGAATCAGGGAACTAAAATGAACTGGAATGGGTGAATTTAACTCAGATGACCATTATATCTACTACTGTGGGCAAGAATCCCTTAGAAGAAAGGGAGTAGCCCTCATAGTCAACGAAAGAGTCCAAAATGCAGTACTTGGATGCAATCTCAAAAACAACAGGATGATCTTGTTCGCTTCCAGGCAAATCACTCAATATCACAGTAATCCAAGTCTATACCCCAACTAGTAATGCCGAAGAAGCTGAAGTTGAATGGTTCTGTGGAGACCTACAAGACCTTCTAGAACTAACACCCAAAAAAAGATGTCCTTTTCATTATAGGGGACTGGAATGCAAAAGTAGGAAGTCAAAAAACACCTGGAGTAACAGGCAAATTTGCCCTTGGAGTACAAACTGAAGTAGGGCAAAGGCTGACAGGGTTTTGCCAAGAGAACACAGTGGTCATAGCAAACACCCTCTTCCAACAACACAAGAGAAGACTCTACACATGGACATCATCAGAGGGTCAATTCTGAAATCAGACTGATTATATTCTTTGCAGCCAAAGATGGAGACGATCTATACAGTCAGCAAAAACAAGACCAGGAGCTGACTGTGGCTCAGGTGAACTCCTTATTGCCACATTCAGACTTAAATTGAAGAAAGGGGGAAAAACCACTAGACCATTCAGGTATGGCCTAAATCAAATCCCTTACAATTATACAGTAGAAGTGACAGACAGATTCAAGAGATTAGATCTGATAGACAAGGTGCCTGAGGAACCATGGATGGAGGTTCATGAAACTGTATAGGAGGCAGTGATCAAGACCACCCCAAGAACAAATGCAATAAGGCAAAGGGTTGTCTGAGGAGGCCTTACAAATAGCTGAGAAAAGAAAAGAAGCAAAAGGCAAAGGAGAAAAGGAAAGATATACCCATTTGAATGCAGAGTTCCAAGGAATAGCAAGAAGAAATAAGCCTTTCTCAATGATCAATACAAAGAAATAGAGGAAAACAATAGAATGGGAAAGACTAGAGATCTCTTCAAGAAAATTAGAGATACCAAGGGGACATTTCACGCAAAGATGGGCACAATAAAGAACAGAAATGATATGGACCTAACAGAAGCAGAAGATATTAAGAAGAGGTGGCAAGAATACACAGAAGAACTATACAGAAAAGATCTTCATGACCC
>NW_024070663.1:0-10914 GCF_014754425.2 Oryx dammah
GTCGAGCACCACTGAAGCAAGGTAGCACACAGGCTCACAAAGAGCAGTGTGTGTGAGTGTGTGTCTGTGTGTGAGTGTGTGTGTGCATGTGAGTGTGTGTGTGTGAGTGCGTGTGTGTGCATGTGTGTGTGTGTGTATGTGTGCGTGTCATAAAGATCCCAGGTGGAGGGCATGGCAACCCTCTCCAGTGTCCTTTCCTGGAGAATCCCATGGGGAGAGAAGCCTTGGGCTACAGTCCATAGCGTCTGCAAAGAGTCGAGCACCACTGAAACAAGGTAGCACGCAGGCTCACAAAGAGCAGAGTGTGTGTGAGTGTGTGTGTTTGTGCGTGTGTGTGTGAGTGTGTGTGTGCTCGTGTGTGTGTGTGTGTGCGTGCATGTGTGTGTGCGTGTGTGTGTGTGTGTGTGAGTGTGTATGTGTGCATGTCATAAAAATCCCAGGTGCAGGGCATGGCAACCCTCTCCAGTGTTCTTTCCTGGAGAATCCCATGGAGAGAGGAGCCTGGTGGGCTACAGTCCATAGCGTCTGCAGAGTCGAGCACCACTGAAGCAAGATAGCACGCAGGCTCACAAAGAGCAGAGTGTGTGTGTGTGTGTTTGTGCGTGTGTGTGTGTGAGTGTGTGTGTGTATGTGTGCACGTCATAAAGATCCCCGGGTGGAGGGCATGGCAACCCACTCCAGTGTTCTTGCCTGGAGAATCCCAGGGACGGGGAAGCCTGGTGGGCTGCCGTCTATAGGGTCGCACAGAGTCGGACACGACTGAAGTGACTTAGCAGCAGCAGCAGCAGCAGCAGGAGTACTCTGGAGTAAAGTACTAAAATGGCTGTTGGATCATGGTTCTTAGCTTTTTGTTAACAAGTGACATATAGGATAGCAACAGTTTTTGGTTTGCATTCCTTCTTCTCAAGTGGTCTGATCAAAAACCTTTCCATTCCCATGGATTCAATAAGAGGAGAGATTCTATATTAGGACCTCACGAGCAGTGGCATTTTACCCTTCTGTTTGATGGGTCCCTTTAGGACAGCCATTCAAATCCCTCATGCTTAGTGTCACAATCATCTGGAGAAAGCAACCTCTGCATGACTGCTCCAAAGAAATTTGTGGAAGCTATGATCTGCTCAGGGGAAGAAAAGCTTTCTCAGAGAAAACTACACACTCCTGCTTGAGGTCATTTTTGTTAGGAAACAGGTCTGACAAGGCTCCACTGATCCTAACTCAACCTGCCACGCCAGGGTACAGTTATCTAAAGATGATGAAGAATTCCTCTGGACAGACAAAATTGTGAAGTGACTGCCAGAGGCCTGGTTTGCTGACATTGATCAAGGTCAGTTTTATGTATCTGAAGTAGGAACAAAGAAACATTCTTCATTTATAGCAGTCATGCAAATTAGGTCTATGGTCAAGGGGCTTACATGGAAAAAACCCATGAGCAAAACGGTTTCTGTCAAACATTCCAAAGCTCTAGCAGTTTACGGAAAGCCAGACACTTTCTGTAACATCAGTGTCAAAAAGGCCAAGTTGGATGAAATGGCAGTGGAACATAAGACTGCATGTGGGCTGGTAGATTACATCCCTTTTATGTTTTTATATTACCTTTTCTTTTTTTTCTTTTTTAAATTGATGTACAGTTGACTTACAATGTTGTGTTAGCTTCAGGTATACATCAAAGTGATTCAGTTATACATATACATATATAACTATTCTTTATCAGAGTCTTTTCCCTTATAGGTTATTACAAATTACTGAGTATAGTTCCCTGTACTATAGGGGACTTCCCTGGTGCCTCTTGAAGAGATCTCTAGTCTTTCCCATTCAATTGTTTTCCTTTATTTCTTTGCATTGATCACTGAGGAAGGCTTTCTTATCTCTCCTTGCTATTCTTTGGAACTATGCATTCAATGGGCATATCTTTCTTTTCCTCCTTTGCCTTTTGAGTATTTTCCTTTCTCAGCTATTTGTAAGGCTTCCTCGGACAGCCATTTTGCCTTTTTGCATTTCTTTTTCTTGGGGATGGTCTTGATCCCTGCCTCCTGTATAATGACACAAACCTCCATACATAGTTCTTCAGGCACTCTGTCTATCAGATCTAATCCCTTGCATCTATTTGTCACTTCCACTATATAATCATAAGGGATTTGATTTAGGTCATACCTGAATGGTCTACTGGTTTTCCCTACTTTTTTCAATATAAGTCTGAATTTGGCAATAAGGAGTTCATGATCTGAGCCATAGTCAGCTCCTGGTCTTGTTTTTGCTGACCGTATAGAGCTTCTCCATCTTTGGCTGCAAAGAATATTATCAATCTGATTTCTGTACTGACCACCTGGTGATGTCCATGTGTAGAGTTTCCTCTTGTGTTATTGGAAGAGGGTGTTTGCTATGACCAGTGCATTCCCCTGGTAAAACTCTGTTAGCCTTTGACTTGCTTTGTTTTGTACTCCAAGGCCAAATTTCCCTGTTACTTCAGGTATCTCTTGACTTCCTACTTTTACATTCCAGGCCCCTATAATGAAAAGGACATCTCTTTTGGAGGTAGCTCTAGAAGGTCCTGTAGGTCTTCATAGAACCGTTCAACTTCAGCTTCTTCAGCATTCCTGGTTGCGGCACAGACTAGGACTACTGTGATATTGAATGGTTTGCCTTGGAAATGAACAGAGATCATTCAAGATCATTCTGTCATTTTTGAGATTGCATCCAAGTACTGCATTTAGGACAATTTGTTGACTATGTTAGCTATTACATTTCTTCTAAGAGATTCTTGCCTACAGTAGTAGATAAAATGGTCATCTGAGTTCCACTCCAGTCCACTTTAGCTCACTGATTCCTAAAGTTTCGATGTTCACACTTGCTATCTCCTGTTTGAACACTTACAATTTGCCTTGATTCATGGACCTAACCTTTCAGGTTCCAGGTTCCTTCAAGAAAATTACAGATATCAAGGGAACATTTCATGCAAAAATGGGCACAATAAAGGACAGAAATTGTACGGACCTAACAGAAGTAGAAGACATTAAGAAGAGGTGGCAAGAATACACAGAACTATACAAAAAAGATCTTCTTGACCCAGATAATCATGATGGTGTGATCACTCACCTAGAGCCACACATCCTGGAATGCAAAGTTAAGTGGGCCTTAGGAAGCATCACTGTGAACAAAGCTATTGGAGATGACGGAATTCCAGTTGAGCTATTTCAAACCCTAAAAAATGATGCTGTGAAAGTGCCACACTCAATATGTCAGCAAATTTGGAAAACTCAGCAGTGGCCACAGGATTGGAAAAGGTCAGTTTTCATTCCAATCCCAAAGACAGGCAATGCCAAAGAATGCCTAAACTACTGCTCAATTGCACTCATCTCACATGCTAGCAAAGTAGTGCTCAAAATTCTCCAAGCCAGGCTTCAACAGTAGGTGAACTGTGAATTTCAGGTGTTTAAGCTGGATTTAGAAAAGGCAGAGGAACCAGGGATCAAATTGCCAACATCTTTTGGATCATCAAAAAAGTGAGAGAGTTCCAGAAAAAATCATCTACTTCTGCTTTATTGGCTTCCCTCATAGCTCAATTGGTACAGAATCCACCTGCAATGCAGGAGGCCCCAGTTCAATTTCTGGGTCAGGAAGATCCGCTGGAGAAGGGATAGGCTACCCATGCCAGTATACTTTGGCTTCCCTTGTGGCTCAGCTGGTAACGAAGCTGCCTACAATGTGGAAGACCTGGCTTCAATCCCTGGGTTGGGATGATGCCCTGGAGAAGGGAGAGGCCACCCACTCCAGTATTCTGGCCTGGAGAATTCCATGGACTGTATAGTGCACGGGGTCTCAAAGAGTTGGACACAACTAAGTGACTTTCACTTCCACTTTCTGCTTTATTGACTATGCCAAAGGCTTTGACTGTGTGGATCACCACAAACTGTAGAAAATTCTTAAAGAGATGGGAATACCAGACCACCTGATGTGCCTCTTGAGAAATCTGTATGCAGGTCAGGAAGCAACAGTTAGAACTGGACATGGAACAATAGACCGGTTCCAAATCGGGAAAGGAGTATGCCAAGGAGGCATACTGTCACCCTGCTAATTTAATTTATACTGCTTATTTAACTTATACTTAACTTATAGTCTGCAGAGTACATCATGCGAAATGCTGGGCTGGATGAAGCACAAGCTGGAATCAAGATTGTCAGGAGAATTATCAATAATCTCAGATATGCAGATGACATCACCCTTATGGCAGAAAGCAAAGAGGAACTAAAGAGCCTCTTGATGAAAGTGAAAGAGAAAAGTGAAAAATTTGGCTTAAAACGAAACATTCAGAAAACTAAGATCATGGCATCCGACCCTTCACTTTATGCCAGATACATGGGGAAACAATGGAAACAGTGGCAGACTTTATTTTTTTGGAATCCAAAATCACTGCAGATGGTGACTGCAGCCATGAAATTAAAAGATGCTTGCTCCTTGGAAGAAAAGTTATGACCAACCTAGACAGTATATTCAAAAGCAGAGACATTACTTTGCCAACAGAGGTCCATCTAGTCAAAGCTATGGTTTTTCCAGTAGTCATGTATGAATGTGAGATTTGGACTGTAAAGAAAGCTGAGCACCGAAGAATTGATGCTTTTGAACTGTGGTGTTGGAGAAGACTCCTTAGATTCCCTTGGACAGCAAGGAGATCCAACCTGTCGATCCTGAAGGAAATAAGTCCTGAATATTCATTGGAATGACTGATACTGAAGCTGAAACTCCAATATTTTGGCCACCTAATGTGAAGAACTGACTCATTTGAAAAGACCCTGATGTTGGGAAAGATTAAAAGCAGGAGGAAAAGGGGACAATGGAGGACGAGATGGTTGGATGGTATCACCGACTTGATGGACATGAGTTTGAGTGAGCTCTGAGAGTTGCTGATGGACAGGGAAACCTGGCATGGTGCAGTCCCTGGGGTCGCAAAGAATCGGACACAAGTGAGCAAATGAACTGAATTGAACTTGTGGGTCAGACAGTGAACAGTCTGCCCTCAATTCAGGAGACCTGGATTTGATCTCTGAGTCGGGAAGATCCGCTATAGAAGGAAATGGCAACCCAATCCAGTATTCTTGCCTGGAAAATCCCATGGATGGAGAAGCCTGGAGGGCTACATTCCATGGGGTCGCAATAATTCGGACGTGACTGAGTGATTAACACTTTCCCTTTACTATACATTAAGTCGTTGTTGATTATCTATTTTATATATAGTAGTGTGTATATGTTAATCTCAAACTTCTAATCATTTTTTCTAATCAATTTATAAGATTGACAGCTAAAGTAGAAAGAATATAATGTCATATTCTTTGACATCCTAATATTACACCTCAAAGCCACCCTCTGCTGGCTTGTTATTAATTTATTCAGACATCCCAGAAGGGCCCATTAAGTTGCAAGCAACATGCTTAATGCTGGATCTACCAACATGAATAAGACACTGTGCCCTTAGAGAGCTGAGGATCTAATAGGGCAGATAGGCAGGCAAAGGAATCAGCAGAGAGTGGTGTGGGAGATCAGTGAGGGCAACGTGCAGAAAGCACCAAGCAGGGCCTGGGGAGATACAGGCAGCTCTCCTGGTCGTAGAGTCAACTGAGTCTGAAAGGATGAGCAATAGTATATTGGGTGAAAAGAATAGGGAGGGGGGTTGAGGCAGAGCAACACTGTAAGAGTTACAGAAGAACGGGTGTGCAAAATGGTGGACAAGACTGGAAGCTGGAATACCATTTTAAAGATCACTGCGCTAATTCTCGGCAAATGGTAGTGAGAAATAGAAACCGGGCAGTGGAAGTTAGGATGGCTCAGGAGTGACATATTCAAGAAATACATAGGAGCCCAAATAGGCAGGATGTGGAGATCTTGAGATGTGGGGATTTAACAGAGAAAAGGAGAATTCAAGGGTCATGCCCAATCCTTAGCCAGTGATGGGCTAGATGGTAGAGCTGCTTACCAAGAATCAAAAAAGGAACAGTTTAGAGGAAAAAGCAGAGTGAAGATTCTGACATGCTGAATTGAAAGTGCCTGTGGGACATCCAGGTAGAAACACCCAGGAGGCATTTGTCTACATAAGTCTGAAGATCCAGGGAGAACTGTGGGCTACAGCTACAGAGCTGGCAACCACCTGTATGACAGATAGATAACAACATGAGGATGGGTAAAGTCACACAGACAGAGTCTCATGTTTCAGAGTGAGAAGAGCAAGGGCTGGCTAAGGTGGAACCTTGGTCAGCAAAAGCATTTCATGTGCAGAGAGAAAAGAAAACATCAACTGAAGGAGAAATAGAAAGGTACTAGAACACTCAGGGGAAGGGTGGTGTCACAGAAACAACACTGAAGTACAGTTTTGTGGAGAAATTCACAAACTGCTACGGAGATGGCAGAGATTCCAATTTTTTTTCTTTTCGTTCTGGAGTTGTGTTCTAACAAAGTTAGAACAAGAGTCCAGCACCTGAATTATCTTTGTGTCTCTCTTTCTGGGCTAGTATATGGCTCACTGTTCTCAACGAATGTTTACTGAATGACTGATGAACTGAATATCTGTTAATGTGAAGCCTATATATTTTTAAGTAAAGTATAATGGTATATAGACATGGAAAAGCACTTAACCCATTTTCACCATAGCACCTGGGGTACCATCATGTTGATCACAGAATGGCAAATGAAGATAATGGTAGCTCTCCAGTCTGGGCCATATTTCTCAGATACAGAATAGTCATCACAGCCTTTGAAATGGGCAAGCTGTATAGCTCATGTTTACTAATCAAAATCACAAACATTGAACCTACTATAAAAATATTTGCCAGACACTGTTCTTGGCACTGAGGAATCTGGGAACTAGAAGAGCCAAAACTTTCTTCTCTCATGGAGTTTCCATGTTGGTAGGGGACTAAGATATAGGCAATGAACAAATAACTAGCTGTGGGCAAAAGAGTTTCTTTCAAAATATTCCAGAGCTCTGGAGGAGAAGTAGTAGCACAAGGGGAGCTAAGAGGTGGTTACCAGTCTATACTATTAATAGTTTACATTAAAATCTAGTTAGTTCTCATTTCTAACATAAGGGTGATGAGAAACTCTGAAAAACATAATGGACAATAAATGTAAGAACCGAATGACTTGGGAGTAATTCTAATACATAGTTTAAAATCTTTTTAAGTACCTTAGAAAATAGAAATGAAATAGGTCATAAAAAGTTGCAAAAAGGAAGCTGCTGCTGCTGCTAAGTCGCTTCAGTCATGTCCAACTCTGTAGGCGTCCCATAGATGGCAGCCCACCAGGCTCCTCCATCCCTGGGATTCTCCAGGCAAGAACACTGGAGTAGGTTGCCATGTCCTTCTCCAATGCGTGAAAGTGAAAAGTGAAAGTGAAGTCGCTGAGTGGTGTCCGACTCTTTGCGACCCCATGAATCGCAGCACGCCAGGCCTCCCTGTCCATCACCAACTCCAGGAGTTCACTCAAACTCACGTCCATTGAGTCGGTGATGCCATCCAGCCATCTCATCCTCGTCGTCCCCTTCTCCTCCTGCCCCCAATCCCTCCCAGCATCAGAGATTTTTCCAATGAGTCAACTCTTCGCATGAGGTGGCCAAAGTATTGGAGTTTCAGCTTCAGCATCAGTCCTTTCAAAGAACACCCAGGACTGATCTCCTTTAGAATGGACTGGTTGGATCTCCTTGCAGTCCAAGGGACTCTCAAAGAGTCTTCTCCAACACCACAGTTCAAAAGCATCAATTCTTCAGTGCTCAGCTTTCTTCACAGTCCAACTCTCACATCCATACATGACCACTGGAAAAACCATAGCGTTGACTAGACGGACCTTTGTTGGCAAAGTAATGTCTCTGTTTTTCAATATGCTATCTAGGTTGGTCATAACTTTTCTTCCAAGGAGTAAGCATCTTTTAACTTCATGGCTGCAATCACCATCTGCAGTGATTTTGGAGCCCCCCAAAATAAAATCTGACACTGTTTCCCCATCTATTTCCCATGAAGTGATGGGACCAGATGCCATGATCTTTGTTTTCTGAATGTTGAGCTTTAAGCCAACTTTTTCACTCTCCTTTCACTTTCATCAAGAGGCTTTTTAGTTCCTCTTCACTTTCTTTTTTGGTACGTTTATTTCTAGGTGTTTTATTTCTCTTTTGGTATTCATTTTCTCTCACCCTGGTGGCTTTTCAGCAATGAGTGATCATTTTTTGAGAAATAACCACTATAAATCATTAATCACTTCCAGTATGTGTGGTATTTGGGGGACCTGAATAATGTTTAAGAAAACAATTTATAATTTGAAAAATGTTAAATATTTTTAGTGTGTAAGTGTAAAGTATTCCTATTTCTGTTTGTATTCTGTATTTGGAGAATGGGATTTTGTCATTCTCTTCATACTGATCATTGGTTTTGATAAATTCTGGAGATAACAGCTGTTCATTTAATTCCTATGATTTTCAGGAGTACTCTGCTGAGGAAGACAGGACATTCTGCTCATGTCACTGTAGGTCAATCAGGAGAAGATTCTGTGTTGGCGTAAAAGGTCCACCAAGTGACCTGAGTCACTCTGATGCCTGAAAGAGCTGGAGTTATGGTGGTCTGTCATACTCTCTCAGGAAGCTCTAACTGATTCTTTCATTTTTCAACTTAGGTGACTTTCACTGACTTTGGCTGAAAGTGTATTCGCTGCGTCGTGCCCGACTCTTTGTGACCCCATGGACACCAGGCTCCTCCATCCATGGGATTTTCCAGGCAAGAATACTTGAGTGGGTTGCTATTTCCTTCTCCATGGAATGTTCCCGACCCAGGGATCGAACCCACATCTCCCGCATTGTAGACAGACACTTTACCATCAGAGCCACCAGGGGAGTTTGGCTGACTAGGGGTTAAACGTGGGGGAGGGGCGCAGCAGGAGTTGGGAGGTGGGCCGTCTGGTGTCACGTGACATGAGCTGCCATAGTAACAGGCCTCCCTGCCTTGCATCCAATCAGATATGGACAGTGTCTGTGACGTCAGGGAAAGCAGGGCCTATAAATTCGGCCAACGGCCTTCAACGCGCTCACTCTTCCTCCGGCTGAGCTGGGGCAGTGGTCACGCTGCCATGTCGGAACCAACCCCTGACAACTCTGAGGAAGATGTGATCAGCAAAGAAATGGGCAACTCCGAAACGGAGCCCTCTGATACGGAGATGGCGGACGCAGGGCCTTCTAATCGAGAGCCGTGTGTTGCCGGACCAAGAAAGGCAAAGCAGAAGACAGCTAAGGGCCGCCGTGGCCGTGGCCGCCGCCGCCGCTCCCATCAGGGCAGTTTCTCCAGCTTTGCTACCTATTACCGTAGGGTGCTGAGGCAAGTACATACAGGCCTGAGTCTTTCCCGCGAGTCCGTGAACAACCTGGACTCCTTTGTGAAAGACATGTTCGAGCAGATTGCCGAAGAGGCCGGGCGCCTGGCCCACTGCAGCAAGCGCTGCACCATCATGACCAAAGACATCCAGACAGCTGTGCGTCTTCTGTTGCCTGGGGAGCTCGGCAAGTACGCCGTGTCCGAGGCCATCAAGTCGGTCACCAGGTACAACACCAGCAGATGAACTGCCCCAGGACTGACCATTGCAAACGAGACTTAAGGGTTCTCCCCTTAGGCCCTACATTTAATCTTTAAACCATTTCTAGCCCAAAGAAAACATTAAAAACATCGTTAACTTGGCTTCAATATGTGTCGATTGTGTCATTTGTTCGATGGAAAATCGTGTACTTTTTTCTTAACGTGTTGCAACTCGTCACTTTCCTAAATGGTTATTTCTATTCGTGGTTTCTCGGTGACTTTAGGGATGTTTACAGTCAAATTTCTTTCCCTAAAAGTCTCATTGGTCTTTTCTATTTTTATTCTCCCATCTATATTTAGGTATCATCCAGAGGTTTTTATAAGGGGTATAGCAACCGATAAAGAACAGTGTGGTCTTCCCAGGCGGCTCAGCAGCAAAGAATCCGACTGCAAGGCAGGAGTCGCAGGAGAGGCAGGGTCCATCCCCAGGTCATAAAGATCCGCGGAGGAGGCCATGGCAACCCTCTCCAGGGTTCTTTCCTGGAGAATCCCATGGAGAGAGGAGCCTGGTGGGCTACGGTCCATAGCGTCTGCAAAGAGTTGAGCATCACTGAGCAAGGTAGCACGCAGGCTCACAAAGAGCAGAGTGTGTGTGTGTGTTTGTGCGTGTGTGTGTGTGTGAGTGTGTGTGTGTGTGTATGTGTGCGCGTCACAAAGATCCCCAGGTGGAGGGCATGGCAACCCTCTCCAGTGTTCTTTCCTGGAGAATCCCATGGAGAGAGGAGCCTGGTGGGCTACAGTCCATAGCGTGTGCAAAGAGTCAAGCACCACTGAAGCAAAGTAGCACACAGGCTCACAAAGAGCAGTGTGTGTGCGTGTGTGTGTGTGTTCGTGTGTGTGTGTGTGTGAGTGTGTGTGTGTATGTGTGTGTGTATGTGTGCATGTCATAAAGATCCCAGGTGCAGGGCATGGCAACTCTCTCCAGTGTTCTTTCCTGGAGAATCCCATGGAGAGAGGAGCCTGGTGGGCTACAGTCCATAGGGTCTGCAAAGAGTCGAGCACCACTTAGCAAGGTAGCACGCAGGCTCACAAAGAGCAGAGTGTGTGTGTGTGCGTGTGTGTGTATGTATGTGTGCGCGTCATAAAGATCCCAGGTGCAGGGCATGGCAACCCTCTCCAGTGCTCTTTCCTGGAGAATCCCATGGAGAGAGGAGCCTGGTGGGCTACAGTCCATAGCGTCTGCAAAGAGTCGAGCACCACTGAAGCAAAGTAGCACGCAGGCTCACAAAGAGCAGAGTGTGTGTGTGTGTGTTTGTGCATGTGTGTGTGTGTGAGTGTGTGTGTGTATGTGTGTGCGTCATAAAGATCCCCAGGTGGA
>NW_024070664.1:0-10897 GCF_014754425.2 Oryx dammah
ACACTTGCACGCGTCTGTGCTGGGGAGGAGAGCCCTAGGGAAACTCGTTATGTCAAGCACTGGCAGGCAAGCAGGATCTCAGCCTCCACGTTGTGGGGCAGCCTCCCGCACCCAGGGGCCCTGAGAGCCTGGTGATCTCCGTGGTGCGCTGAGTCCGGGAGACCAAGCCCCAGCAGGAGAAGCCTTGCAGTTGGGCTTCCCTCCCGTCTGACACAGTCTAAGTGCTGGAGCCCTTGGCAGGGTGAAAGCCACCGGCCCTTAAGCCTCCCCAAGGGCGCCTGTGCCGTAGGTGCAAAGGCAAGGCAGGAGAGGAGCTGAGGCCAGGATGGCGCCAGTGGCATCTCGCAGCCTGAGGCAACATGCTCCTTAATGGGACGGAACACTAGCAGCGAGGCAAGGCTGGGCAAGTGTCGCCCAGGGCTGAGCAGACGCACACCAGGGATTCTGCCAGATCGGGCCTCTGAGCAGAGCTGGAGCACTGCCGTTCTGGAGGCGCACTTGGGGTTTTCCAGCCAGGCCTTGCAGACGCATGCAGGTTGGCTGCCTGTTCTACCCCCGAGGAGGCTCGCTTTCCATCGTGCTGTGCCCTCGGCTTCCATGCAGGGGCGCCACACGCCTCCGGAGGTCTTGGCTCCATGGCTGCTTCCCTGAGCTGGACTGTGGGCCGGAGCTCAGAACCGCAGGGGCAGGCCCCAACCACTTGCAAGCGTCTGTGCTGGGAAGAAGAGCCCTAGGGAAACTCGTTATGTCAAGCGCTGGCAGTTGAGCAGGGTCTCAGCCTCCGTGTTGTGGGGCTTCCTCCCCCACCCAGGGGCCCTGGGAGCCTGGTGCTCTCCGTGCTGCGCTGAGTCTGGGCAGCCAAGCCCCAGCACGAGAAGCCTTTCAGTTGGGCTTCCCTCCTGTCTGACACAGTGCTAAGCGCTGGGGCCCTTGGCAGGCTGAAAGCCACCAGCCCCTAAAGCCTCCCCAAGAGCGCCTGGGGCCTAGCTGTAAAGGCAAGGCAGGAGAGCAACTGAGGACAGGAAGGCGCCAGTGGCGTCTCCCAGCGTGGGGCAGCATGCTTCTTCCTGGGGAGGAACACTAGTAGCAAGACAAGACAGGACAAGTCTCGCCCAGGGCAGAGCAGCTTCACACCAGGGACTCTGCCAGATCAGGCTATCAGCAGAGCTGGAGCTCTGCCGTTCAGGAGGCGCACTTGGGATTTCCCAGCCAGGCCTTGCAGACGCACGCAGCTGAGCTGCCTCCTCTTCACCCGAGAAGCCTCGCTTTCCAGCGTGCTGTGCACTCGGCTAACATGCGGGGGCGCCACGCGCCTCCCGGAGGTCTTGGCTCCGGGGCTGCTTCCCTGGCTGGGGCTGTGGGTGGGAGCTCAGAACAGCAGGAACCGTCCCCAACCACTTGCACCCATCTGTGCTGGGGAAGAGAGCACTAGGGAAACTCGGTAAGTCAAGCACTGGCAGGAGAGCAGGGTCTCAGCCTCCACGTTGTGGGGCTTCCTCCCCCACCCAGGGGCCCTGGGAGCCTGATGCTCTCCGTGCTGCGCTGAGTCCGGGCGGCCAAGCCCCAGCGGGAGAAGCCTTGCAGTTGAGCTTCCCTCCCGTCTGACACAGTGTTAAATGCTGGAGCCCTTGGTAGTGTGAAATCCACTGGCCCCTAAAGCCTCCCCAAGGGCGCCTGGGCCCTAGCTGCAAAGGCAAGGCAGGAGAGAAGCTGAGGCCAGGAAGGCGACAGTGGCATCTCCCAGCCTGGGGCAGCATACTCCTTCCTGGGCAGGAACACTAGCAGCGAGACAAGTCTGGGCAAGTCTCGCCCAGGGCAGAGCAGCCTCACACCAGGGACTCTGCCATATCGGGCCTCTGAGCAGAGCAGGAGCTCTGCCGTTTTGGAGGCGCACTTGGGATTTCCCAGTCAGGCCTTGCAGACGCACGCATCTGAGCTGCCTGCTCTTCCCCGAGATGGCTCGCTTTCCAGCGTGCTGTGCACTCGGCTTCATGTGGGGGCGCCAAGCCCCTCCCGGATTTCTTGGCTCTGGGCCTGCTTCCCTGGGCTGGGGCTGTGGGCGGGAGCTCAGAACCGCAGGGGCAGTCCCCAAACACTTGCATGTGCCTGTGCTGGGGAGGAGAGCCCTAGGGAAACTCGGTATGTCAAGCACGGGCAGGCGAGCAGGGTCTCAGCCTCCGCGTTGTGGGGCAGCCTCCCCCACCCAGGAGCCCTGGGAACCTGGTGCTCTCCGTGCTGCGCTGAGTCCGGGCGGACAAGCCCCAGCGGGAGAAGCCTTGCAGTTGGGCTTCCCTCCCATCTGACACAGCGCTAAGTGCTGGAGCCCTTGGCAGGGTGAAATCCACCGGCCCCTAAAGCCTCCCCAAGGGCGCCTGGGCCCTAGCTGCAAAGGCAAGGCAGGAGAGGAGCTGAGGCCCGGAAGGCAACAGTAGCGTCTCCCAGCCTTGTTCAGCATGCTCCTTCCTGGGCAGGAACACTAGCAGCGAGGCAAGTGTTAGCAAGGCTCGCCCAATGCAGAGCAGCCTCACACCAGGGATTCTGCCAGACCAGGCTATGAGCAGAGCTGGAGCTCTGCCGTTCCGGAGGCGCACTTGGGATTTCCCAGCCAGGCCTTGCAGACGCACGCAGCTGGGCTGCCTGCTCTTCCCCCGAGGAGGCTTGCTTTCCAGCGTGCTGTACACTCGGCTTCCATGCGGAGACGCCACGTGCCTCCCGGAGGTCTTGGCTCCAGGGCTGTTTCCCTCAGCTGGGGCTGTGGGCCGGAGCTCAGAACCGCAGGAGCAGTTCCCAAACACAAGCACGCGTCTGTGCTGGGGAGGAGCGCCCTAGGGAAACTCGGTCTGTCAAGCACTGGCAGGTGAGCAGAGTCTCAGCCTCCCCGGTCTGGGGATTCCTCCCCCACCCAGGGGCCCTGGAAGCCTGGTACTCTCCGTGCTGCAAGAGTCGGGTGGCCAAGCCCCAGCAGAAGCCTTTCAGTTGGGCTTCCCTTCCTTCTGACACAGCGCTAAGTGCTATAGCCCTTGGCAGGGTGAAAGCCACCGGCCCCTAAAAACTCCACAAGGGCGCCTGGGCCTTAGGTGTAAAGGCAAGGCAGGAGAGGAGCTGAGGCCAGGAAGCCGCCATTGGCATCTCCCAGCCTGGGGCAGCATGCTCCTTCCTTGTCAGGAACACAAGCAACGAGGCATTTCTGGGCAAGTGTCGCCCAGAGCACAGCAGCGTAACACCAGGGACTCTGCCAAATCGGTCCTTTGAGCAGAGCAGGAGTACAGCCAGGCCTTGCTGACACTCCCAGCTTGGCTGCCTGCTCTTCCACCAAGGAGTCTTGCTTTCCAGCGAGCTGTGCACTCGGCTTCCATGCGGGGGCACCAAGCGCCACCGGAGTTCTTGGCTCCGGATCTGCTTCCCTGAGCTGGGGCTGAGGGCGGGAGCTCAGACCAAAAGGGGCAGTCCCCAAACACTTGCACGTGTCTGTGTTGGGGAGGAGAGCCCTAGGGAAACTCGGTATGTCAAGCACTGGCAGGCGAGCAGGGTCTCAGCCTCCGAGTTGTGGGGCAGCCTCTCCCACCCAGGGGCCCTGCGAGCCTGGTGATCTCCGTGCTGCGCTGAGTCCGGGAGGCCAAGCCCCAGCAGGAGAAGCCTTGCAGTTGGGCTTCCCTCCCGTCTGACACAGTCTAAGTGCTGGAGCCCTTGGCAGGGTGAAAGCCACCGGCCCCTAAAGCCTCCCCAAGGGCGCCTGTGCCCTAGGTGCAAAGGCAAGGCAGGAGAGGAGCTGAGGCCAGGAAGGCGCCAGTGGCGTTTCCCAGCCTGGGGCAACATGCTCCTTAATGGGAAGGAACACTAGCAGCGAGCAAAGTCTGGGCAAGTGTCGCCCAAGGCAGAGCAGCCTCACACCAGGGACTCTGCCAGATTGGTCTCTGAGCAGAGCTGGAGCTCCGCCGTTCTGGAGGCGCACATGGGATTTCCCAGTCAGGCCTTGCAGACGCACGCAGCTGGGCTGCCTGCTCTTCCTCCAAGGAAGCTCGCTTTCCAGCGTGCTCTTTACTCGGTTTCCATGCGGGGGCACAACGCGCCTCCCAGAGGTCTTGGCTCCACGGCTGCTTCACTGAGCTGGGGCAGAGGGAGGCAGCTCAGAACCGCAGGGGCAGGCCCCAACCACTTGCAAGCATCTGTGATGGGGAGGAGAGCCTTAGGGAAACTCGGTCTGTAAAGCACTGGCAGGCGAGCAGGGTCTCAGGCTCCACGTTGTGGGGCTGCCTCCCCCAACCAGGGGCCTGGGAGACTGGTGCTCTCCGTGCTGCCCTTATCTCGGGCGGCCAAGCCCAAGCGGGAGAAGCCTTGCAGTTGGGCTTCCCTCCCGTCTGACACAGTCTAAGTGCTGGAGCCCTTGGCAGGGTGAAAGCCACCGGCCCCTAAAGCCTGCCCAAGGGCGCCTGTGCCCTAGGTGCAAAGGCAAGGCAGGAGAGGAGCTGAGGCCAGGAAGGCGCCAGTGGCGTCGATCAGCCTGGGCAACATGCTCCTTAATGGGAAGGAACACTAGCAGCGAGGCAAGTCTGGGCAATTGTCGCCCAGGGCTGAGCAGACGCACACCAGGGACTCTACCATTATCAGGCCTCTGAGCAGAGCGGGAGCACTGCCGTTCCGGAGGTGCACTTGGGATTTTCCAGCCAGGCCTTGCAGACGATTGCAGGTGGGCTGCCTGCTCTACCCCCAGGAGGCTCGCTTTCCATCGTGCTGTGCACTCAGCTTCCATGCAGGGGCGCCACACGCCTCCGGAGGTCTTGGCTCCATGGCTGCTTCCCTGAGCTGGACTGTGGGCTGGAGCTCAGAACCGCAGGGGCCGGCCCCAAACACTTGCAAGCGTCTGTGCTGGGAAGAACATCCCTAGGGAAACTTGGTATGTCAAGGACTGGCAGGTGAGAAGGGTCTCAGCCTCCGCGTTGTGGGGCTTCCTCCCCCACACAGGGGCCCTGGGAGCCTGGTGCTCTCCGTGCTGCGCTAAGTCCGGGCAGCCAAGCCCCAGCAGGAGAAGCCTTTCATTTGGGCTTCCCTTCTGTCTGACACAGTGCTAAGCGCTGGGGCCCTTGGCAGGCTGAAAGCTTCCAGCCCTTAAAGCCTCCCCAAGAGCGCCTGGGGCCTAGCTGTAAAGGCAAGGCAGGAGAGCAACTGAGGCCAGGAAGACTCCAGTGGCGTCTCCCAGCCTGGGGCAGCATGCTTCTTCCTGGACAGGAACACTAGTAGCAAGACAAGACAGGACAAGTCTCGCCCAGGGCAGAGCAACTACACACCAGGGACTCTGCCAGATCAGGCTATGAGCAGAGCTGGAGCTCTGCCGTTCAGGAGGCGCACTTGGGATTTCCCAGCCAGGCCTTGCAGACGCACGCAGCTGAGCTGCCTGCTCTTCACCCGAGAAGCCTCGCTTTCCAGCGTGCTGTGCACTCGGCTACCATCAGGGGGCGCCACGCGCCTCCCGGAGGTCTTGGCTCCGGGGCTGCTTCCCTGGCTGGGGCTGTGGGCGGAAGCTCAGAACAGCAGGAACCGTCCCCAACCACTTGCACCCATCTGTGCTGGGGAAGAGAGCCCTTGGGAAACTCGGTAAGACAAGCACTGGCAGGAGAGCAGGGTCTCAGCCTCCACGTTGTGGGGCTTCCTCCCCCACCCAGGGGCCATGGGAGCCTGATGCTCTCCGTGCTGCGCTGAGTCCGGGCAGGCAAGCCCCAGCGGGAGAAGCCTTGCAGTTGAGCTTCCCTCCCGTCTAACACAGTGTTAAATGCTGGAGCCCTTGGTAGCGTGAAATCCACCGGCCCCTAAAGCCTCCCCAAGGGCGCCTGGGCCCTAGCTGCAAAGGCAAGGCAGGAGAGAAGCTGAGGCCAGGAAGGCGCCAGTGGCATCTCCCAGCCTGGGGCAGCATGCTCCTTCCTGGGCAGGAACACTAGCAGCGAGACAAGTCTGGGCAATTCTCGCCCAGGGCAGAGCAGCCTCACACCAGGGACTCAGCCAGATCGGGCCTCTGAGCAGAGATGGAGCTCTGCCATTCTGGAGGCGCACTTGGGATTTCCCAGTCAGGCCTTTCAGACGCAAGCATCTGAGCTGCCTGCTCTTCCCCGAGATGTCTCGCTTTCCAGCGTGCTGTGCACTGGGCTTCCTGCGGGGGCGCCAAGCGCCTCCCGGATTTCTTGGCTCTGGGCCTGCTTCCCTGGGCTGGGGCTGTGGGCGGGAGCTCAGAACCGCAGGGGCAGTCCCCAAACACTTGCACGTGCCTCTGTGGGGAAGGAGAGCCCTAGGGAAACTCGGTATGTGAAGCACTGGCAGGCGAGCAGGGTCGCAGCCTCCACGTTGTGGGGCAGCCTCCCCCACCCAGGGGCCCTGGGAACCAGGTGCTCTCCGTGCTGCGCTGAGTCTGGGCGGACAAGCCCCAGCGGGAGAATCCTTGCAGTTGGGCTTACCTCCCATCTGACACAGCGCTAAGTGCAGGAGCCCTTGGCAGGGTGAAATCCACCGGCCCCTAAAGCCTCCCCAAGGGCGCCTGGGCCCTAGGTGCAAAGGCAAGGCAGGAGAGGAGCTGAGGCCAGGAAGGCGCCAGTGACGTCTCTGAGCCTGGAGTAGCATGCTCCTTCCTGGGCAGGAACATTCGCAGCGAGCAAAGTCTGGGCAAGTGTCGCCCAGGGCAGAGCAGCCTCACACTAGGGATTCTGCCAGACCAGGCTATGAGCAGAGCTGGAGCTCTGCCGTTCTGGAGGCGCACTTGGGATTTCCCAGCCAGGCCTTGCAGACGCACGCAGCTGAGCTGCCTGCTCTTCACCCGAGAAGCCTCGCTTTCCAGCGTGCTGTACACTCGGCTTCCATACGGAGACGACACGCACCTCCCGGAGGTCTTGGCTACAGGGCTGCTTCCCTGAGCTGGGGATGTGGGCCGGAGCTCAGAACCGCAGAAGCAGTTTCCAAACACAAGCACGCATCTGTGCTGGGGAGGAGAGCCCTAGGGAAACTCGGTCTGTCAAGCACTGGCAGGCTAGCAGGGTCTCAGCCTCCCCGGGGTGGGGCTTCCTCCCCCACCCAGGGGCCCTGGAAGCCTGATGCTCTCCGTGCTGCAAGAGTCGGGTGGCCAAGCCCCAGCAGAAGCCTTTCAGTTGGGCTTCCCTTCCTTCTGACACAGCGCTAAGTGCTGTAGCCCCTGGCAGGGTGAAAGCCACCGGCCCCTAAAAACTCCACAAGGGCGCCTGGGCCTTAGGTGTAAAGGCAAGGCAGGAGAGGAGCTGAGGCCAGGAAGCTGCCAGTGGCGTCTCCCAGACTGGGGCAGCATGCTCCTTCCTTGTCAGGAACATAAGCAACGAGGCATTTCTGGGCAAGTGTCGCCCAGAGCAGAGCAGCCTAACACCAGGGACTCTGCCAAATCGGTCCTTTGAGCAGAGCTGGAGCTCTGCCGTTCTGGAGGCGCACTTGGGATTTCCCAGCCAGGCCTTGCAGACACTCGCAGCTGGGCTGCCTGCTGTTCCACCAAGGAGGCTTGCTTTCCAGCGTGCTGTGCACGCGGCTTCCATGCGGGGGCGCCAAGAGCCTCCCGGAATTCGTGGCTCCCGGATTGCATCCCTGAGCTCTGGCTGTGGGCGGGTGCTTAGAACCGCAGGGGCAGTCCCCAACTCCTTGCACGCGTCTGTGCTGTGGAGAAGAGCTCTAGGGAAACTCGGTCTGTCAAGCACTGGCAGGAGCGCAGGGTCTCAGCCTCCGCGTTGTGGGGCTGCCTCCCCCACCCAGGGGCCCTGGGAGCCTGGTGCTCTCCGTGCTGCGCTGAGTCCGGGCGGCCATGCCCCAGCAGGACAAGCCTTGCAGTTGGGCCTCCCATCTGTCTGACACCGTGCTAATTGCAGGAGCCCTTGGCAGCGTGAAATCCACCGGCCCATAAAGCCTCCCCAAGGGTTCCTGGGCCCTAGCTGCAAAGGCAAGGCAGGAGAGAAGCTGAGGCCTGGAATGCACCAGTGGCATATCACAGCCTGGGGCAGCATGCTCCTTCCTTGTCAGGAACACTAGCAACGAGGCAATTCTGGGCAAGTGTCGCCCAGAGCAGAGCAGCCTCACCCCAGGAACTCTGCCAGATTGGGCCTCTGAGCAGAGCTGGAGCTCTGCCGTTCTGGAGGCGCACTTGGGATTTCCCAGCCAGGCCTTGCAGACACTCGCAGCTGGGCTGCCTGCTCTTCCACCAAGGAGGCTTGCTTTCCAACGTGCTGTGCACGCGGCTTCCATGCAGAGGCGCCAAGAGCCTCCCGGAATTCTTGGCTCCCGGATTGCTTCCCTGAGCTCAGGCTGTGAGCGGGTGCTTAGAACCGCAGGGGCAGTCCCCATTTTCTTGCACGTGACTGTGCTGTGGAGGAGAGCTCTAGGGAAACTCGGTCTGTCAAGCACTGGCAGGAGAGCAGGGTCTCAACCTCCGCGTTGTGGGGCTGCCTCCCCCACCCATGGGCCCTGTGAGCTGGTGTTCTCCGTGCTGCGCTGAGTCCGGGCGGCCAAGCCCCAGTGGGAGATGGCTTGCAGTTGGGCTTCCCTCCCGTCTGACACAGTGCTAAGTGCTGGAGTCCTTGGCAGGGTGAAAGCCACCGGCCCCTAAAGCCTCCCCAGGGCGCCTGGGCCCTAGGTGCAAAGGCAAGGCAGGAGAGGAACTGAGGCCAGGAAGGCGCCAGTGGCGTCTCCCAGCCTGGGGAAGCATGCTCCTTCCTGGGCAGGAACACTAGCAGCAAGACAATCTGGGCAAGTGTCGCCCAGGGCAGAGCAGTCTCACACCAGGGACTCTGCCAGATCGGGCCTCTGAGCAGAGCTGGAGCTCTGCCGTTCTGGAGGCGCACTTGGGATTTCCAAGCCAGACCTTGCAGACGCACGCAGCTGGGCTGCCTGCTCTTCCCCGATGAGGCTCGCTTTCCAGCGTGCTGTGCACTCAGCTTCCATGCGGGAGCGCCAAATGCCACCCGGAGTTCTTGGCTCCGGAGCTGCTTCCCTGAACTGGGGCTGTGGGCGGGAGCGCAGAACCGCAGGGGCAGTCCCCAAACACTTGCACGCGTCTGTGCTGGGGAGGAGGGCCCTAGGGACACTCGGTCTGTCAAGCACTGGCAGGCGAGCAGGGTGTCAGCCTCCGCGTTGTGGGGCAGCCTCCCCCACCCAGCGGCCCTGGGAGCCTGGTGCTCTCCGTGCAGCGCTGAGTCCAGGCGGCCAAGCCAAAGCGGAAGAAGCCTTGTAGTTGGGCTTCCCTTCCGTCTGACACAGTGCTAAGTGCTGGAGGCCTTGGCAGAGTGAAAGCCATCGGCCCCTGGATCCTCGCCAAGGGCGCCTGAGCGCTAGCTGCAAGGCAAAGAAGGAGAGGAACTGAGGCCTGGAATGCGCCAGTGGCGTCTCCCAGCCTGGGGCAGCATTCTCCTTCCTGGGCAGGAACACTAGCAGCGAGCAAAGTCTCGGGTAGTGTCGCCCAGGGCAGAGCAGCCTCACACCAGGGACTCTGCCAGATTGGGCCTCTGAGCAGAGCTGGAGCTCTGCCATTCTGGAGGCACAATGGGGATGTCCCAGCCACGCCTTGCAGATGCACGCAGCTGTGCTGCCTGCTCTTCCCCCGAGGAGGCTCGCTTTCCAGTGTGTTGTGCACTCGGCTTCCATGCGGGGGCGCCACGCGCCTCCCGGAGGTCTTGGCTCCGGGGCTGCTTCCCTGAGCTGGGGTTGTGGACAGGAGCTCAGAACCGCAGGGGCAGGCCCCAAACACTTGCAACCGTCTGTGCTGTGGAGAAGAGCCCTATGGGAACTTGGTGTGTCAAGGACTGGCAGGCGAGCAGGGTCTCAGCCTCCGCGTTGTGGGGCTTCCTCCCCCACCCAGAGGCCCTGGGAGCCTGGTGCACTCCATGCTGCGCTGAGTCCGGCGGCCAAGCCCCATTTGGAGAAGACTTGCAGTTGGGCTTCGCTCCCGTCTGACACAGCGCTAAGTGCTGGAGCACTTGGCAGGGTGAAAACCACAGGCCCCTAAAGCCTCCCCAAGGGCGACTGGGCCTAGGTGCAAAGGCAAGGCAGGAGAGGTGCTGAGGCCAAGAAGGCGACAGTGGCGTCTCCCAGCCAGGGGCAGCATGCTGCATCCTGGGCAGGAACACTAGCAGCGAGGCATGTCTGGGCAACTGTCGCCCAGGGCAGATCAGCCTCACACCATGGACTCTGGCCTATCGGGCTTCTGAGCAGTGCTGGAGCTCTGCCATTCTGGAGGAGCATTTGGGATGTCCCAGCCAGGCCTTTCAGATTCACGCAGCTGGGCTGCCTGCTCTTCCCCCGAGGAGGCTGGCTTTCCAGCGTGCTGTGCACCCGAATTCCATGCGGGGGCGCAGGCGCCTCCCGGAGGACTTGTCTCTCGGGCTACTTCCCTGAGCTGGGCCTGTGGGGGGGAGCTCAGCTCCGCAGGGACAGTCCCCAACCACTTGCATGCGTCTGTGCTGGGGAAGAGAGCCCTAGGGAACTCGATCTGTCAAGCACTGGCAGGCGAGTAGGGACTCAGGCTCCACTTGTTGGTCTGCATCCCCCACGCAGGGGCCCTGGGAGCCTGGTGCTCTCCGTGCAGGGCTGAGTACAGGCGGCCAAGCCAAAGCGGGAGAAGCCTTGTAGTTGGGCTTCCATTCCAACTGACAGAGTGCTAAGAGCTGGAGTCCTTGGCAGAGTGAAAGCCACCGGGCCCTAGAGCCTCCCCAAGGGCGCCAGGGCCCTAGCTGCAAGGGCAAGGCCGGAGAGGAGCTGAGGCCCGGAAGGCACCAGTGGCATCTCCCAGCCTGGGGCAGCATGCTCCTTCCTGGGCAGGAACACTAGCAGCGAGCAAAGTCTCAGGTAGTGTCGCCCAGGGCAGAGCAGCCTCATACCAGGGACTCTGCCAGATTGGGCCTCTGAGCAG
>NW_024070665.1:0-10892 GCF_014754425.2 Oryx dammah
TGTCTCCCAGCTCTTAACCTCAATGTGCCAAGGAGTCTGCCCAAGACTCTGGTGAGCAGACAGTCATTAGAGCTCTTGGGTGGTATCTGTGTGAGCTCAGTCCAGACCAGACTGGGGGCTGGAGCTGGAGGTGGAGGTGGAGGATGGGGGTCCCTGCCCTTGACCGGGGCTCCAGGCTGAGAAGGTCACAGCCTCAGAATCAGTGCAGGAACATAGGGCCCGGCAGCCATCAGAGGCAAACCTCCTACTGGCTGAAGGGGAAACAGAAGCCCAAGGTCACATGGTGTCATAGAACAGCAAGGACGAGAGCCAGGGTGTGCTCCTCTGAGCTCTGCAGGGATTCTTTCTGCTCTGCCATCCCACTGTCACAGGATCCAAGGCTGACCCTGCCCCAAGGCACGGCCGCGGTCCACAGGGGCTCATTTCTGGCCCCTGCCTAGGCTCCTGAGATCCCGGCCTCACCTGGTTCCTCAATGGATGGAGCCCCAGGTTGGAGCTGAGCTCTAGTGCGGCCATGAGTGGCAACTCCTACTGGGCAGGGGCTGGGGGATGAGTGTCCTTAAAGGGCAGGGAAAGGGGGCCCATGCTATAAAGAGGCCCAGGGAGGTGGCTTCCTCCTGGGAAGAGCTCCTGCCTCAAGAGCACTGAGTGTTGGGGGCTCACCCGGCGTATTGCTTCCCAGTGCCCCCTCCCCACTTTCTGGGCCAGCAGACTTGAGGTGCTGGCTGACCTGTGGCCTGTGGAGCAAGGTGGCTGTGGCTAGGCCTGAAATGTGGATGTCTGAGCTGATGGGCCTCCTTATCGCATGGGAGCGTGAAATCTCTCCCCAGCCTATGTGAGCCCCTCCAGCAGAAGCCAGGACCTGATTATATAGGCTTGATCACTACGCCCAGTAAGGGAGGTTGGGTCTCCCAGGGTGTCTGGGTGTAAGCCTCAGTACACCCATCTCACAGTACACCCCAGGACACTCTGAGCCTCAGTACACCCATCTGTTAAACGGGGTCAAATGCCAGGTAAGGATGAATCAGGCCGGGGGGTAGGGGCTGGTTTTGGGGAGACTGCTGAAGCCACGTGACTGCCAGGGACTGGTCAGGGGCCCCAGGTGGGACTCAAGTCAGGATGGAGCCACCAGACACCGGTTTATTGAGCATCAGGGCTACGACTGAGGAGCGGGTTGGGGCAGGTGCCTGCATCTAGCGGGGCACTGCACAGAGCTGGTAGGGGGCTGCGGTCACCAGGAAGGCAAAGACACCATGGTTGCTGGGGTTGGGCTGCCCGGCAGGCACCGAGAAGCTGAAGTGCTGCAGGAGGCTGGTGAAGAAGAGGAAGAGCTCCATGCGGGCCAGGGGCTCCCCGAGGCAAGCGCGGCGGCCTGTGGGTGGGCATGGGGGCTCTGTGAGCCTGGTCTCCCCCTCCAAGACCTCATCAGAAAGGGGAAGCAAACCGGGCACCCCACCCCACCCCCCAGGTACCTGCAGAGAAGGGTATGAAGGCCTCCTGCTTGATGAAGCAGCCCTGGGCATCCAGGAAGTGCTCCGGGTGGAAGCGGAAGGGCTTCTCCCAGACGGTCTCGTCCTTCAGCACTGACGACAGGTTGGTGATGAGTGTTGTCCCCTGGTGGGAAATGTCTGGCATGGGTGAGGTTTTGATTGGTGTTGGGGGGGGGTGCCCAGGGCCCTGCCACCAAACACACATGGGCACACATTGCCTGGCACACACCCAGACTCTTCAAGTAACTCTCAGCCCCAGATGCTTCTCAGCACTGTCCTTGTGCCCATGGCAGGGTGCTCTTACTTCCCCTCAGTGCCCGGGCTCCAACATTGAGACATGTTCTAGTTTGTCTTCCCTGCCCGACCTGGGGCTCTGAGTGGACAGAGCCAGCCCTGCTCTGCTCTCGTCCACGCCCACCCAGGCTGGGACATTCAGTACCTTGGCCATGAGGACGGGGTGGCTTGGATTCCAGTCCTGGCCACAGCTGGCAACACTCACTGTGGCTACCAGTGGCAGGTGGTGCGGGGCTGGGGTGGCAGAGCCTCAGGCCTACCTTTGGGACGAGGAAGCCCTGCACCTCGATGTCACGGGTCGTCATGTGGGGCAATCCCAGGGGGACGATGTCCGCAAAGCGTTGCACCTCATGGACCACGGCCACGGTGAAGGGCATGAGGGCCTGATCCCCCATCTCTGGTCGCCTCACCTTCCCTATCACCTCATCGATTTCCTGCTGGACTCGTCCTGGAAAACAAGTGTCCTCGTGGTGGTCAGACCCAAGGGCTGGGCTCCTGCCTCCTCCTGACACCCAGGTAGCACTGCGTCCATTCGGAGGAGGCGCTGTGACATCAGAGCTGGGGCTCAGGCCCTGCACAGAGCTGGTGCTGGTGGCCAAACCAACCAAGCTCAGAGGCCTCGGGCTGTCCTCGTCCTCCCAGCACCCACCCCGGGCTAGACTCACGCTGCACATCTGGGTGCAGGATCATGAGGAGGAGGGCCCAGGCCAGTGTGGTTGAGGTGGTGACCATCCCAGCGGAGAACAGGTCGGCCACCACCAGGCGCAGGTTCTCATCACTGAAGCTGCTCTCGGGGTTTCCCTTGGCCTGGGTCACACCGGGAAGGTAAGCTCAGGGACAGAGGTGAAGTCCCCACATGGCCTCCCACCCTGCTCCGGTCAGCCCAGGTGTCTGATCCCTGGGTGATACAGAGGCCCGAGTTTGCCTCCGGGGCCCTGAACACACATCCCTGTTCGGGTCACCTTACCTCCTTCACCTCATCCAGGAAGGCGTCGGTCAGGTGTCGGGGTGGCTGGGTTGGGTCCCGGGTCATCTTCTGCTCGGCGATCAACTCATCAATCAGGGCCATGAAGGCCTTCAGCCCCGGGAAGACCTTGGCGGCCAGTCCTGGGATGCGCAGGAGCACTGGCACAGCTTCCACCACCTGTGCGGGTCACAGCCGTGGGGCCCTGGGACCTCCTGGTGCTCAGGCGCTCACCAGTCAGGTCCTCGCTTCCTCCAGTGTCTCCACCATCGACCTTGTTCCTCCCTAAGTTCAGACCCTGCCCCTCTCTCCTGGCCCTGAGCCCAAAAGATAAACCTAAAATGTACATCTCATGGGTACCGGTCCCTTCCAGTGAAAGCCTACTCCCACCCCTAAGCGCGCTGACCCCCGCCAGGCCTCTCCCATCTGGGCTGTCTGCCGTCTCCCACTCCAGACCTTTTCCTTGCAGGTGCCTATCCCGGAAAGCCCTTTCTTGCACTGGCCCTCTACACAAGTCCTCCTCCGGGGGAAGGGACTTGCTGGAGGACAGAGGCCGCCTCTACAGAGCTCCTTCCCCGCACCTGGCGCACTAAGCCAGACTCTTCTTTCAACAGGTCCTCCATCATGTCCAACAACTTGACGATGCGAGGATCGTTGTACTCGAAGCGGAACCCGAACGTCAGGGAGGCGATCACGTTGCTCACTGCTTTATTCAGGAGCTCCTTGGGGCTAAAGGGGCGTCCTGGAAGGGGACAGTGCAAGGTAGGGCACGCCTCCATCTCTTCCGTCCCAGACCTCTCCAAACCTCCCTGACCTCCATGTCCCTCAGCCCCAGCACTCACTCACCGGCCTGGTCGGCGAAGGTGGCACAGAGGCACGAAGCCTCCTCGGTCACCCACTGCTCCAGTGACTTCTTCCCCAGGCCGAAGTTGCGCAGGGTGGACAGCGAGAAGCGCCGCTGCTCGCGCCACGCGTTCCCATAACGCGCCAGGATCACTCCTGGGAGTGGGCGGGCACGTGGGCGTGGCTCGGGCCTGGCCCCGCCCCTCCCAGGGATCTGCTCACAACCCCGCCCCCGTGGGGGAAGGTCTCGGGGCTGCCCGCCCACACTGGCCTCGCCCTCCCCTCCCAAATCCCGCCCACTTTGACTCCCCCTTCCATCCGGGGACAAGTCCCATTCTCTGTCGGCCCGCATTGCTCCCCGAGTCACCTCTGCTTGGTGCCCGTCTTGGCTCCACTTTTTATTTTGCCCACGGAGACCCCGTTCCACGTGGGGAAGGTCCTGGCCCGCCACTGCCCTACCCACCCCGACATTGTCCTCTTTCCTGCCCACACCAACGTCCCCTTCACATTCGCAGTGACCCTGGGTCGCCCTCTCTTAGAAAGGCTCCCGCCCTCTGCCTCATCCAATTTCTCCTTCCCCAACGCTTGGCACAGTCTCTTTTCGTCGCCTGCGACCCCTCAGATTCGTTGGCTCTTTCCTGCACCGAACGTCCGCGACCCTGCATCCGCCTTCAGGGACGCGGCCTGCCCTCTCCACTTGCCTTCGGCGCGCGGCCCGTAACCCACGTGCTCATAGACGGCCGGAGGTGGACGGTCGGAAGTGTCCTGGCTGCGGTGCACCAGCGCCTCGCGCACAGCGGCCAGCCCGTTGAGCACGACTACCGGCGTCCAGACCTGCTGCAGGCTGAACACGTTTCCGAAGCGGCGCCGCAGCTGCAGGCCAAAGGTCGAGGGTGTTTGGCAAGCCCAGGCCCCGCCAGGCTGTGGGCCCAGCCTCCTGGCGTTAGCCTCTGGGCACCTCTGGGCCCCCGTCCAGCAGCGAGCAACTGCAAGGACTTTATCTAGTCTTGTGAGCCCGGGGGGTTACGTCCACTAGTTTTGAAGCTCTCAAGTTGGATGAGACCATCCTACTCGAGACCCAGCTATGACTGCAAGTGTCACAAAATGGCCAGCAGGCCAAGTTAGCATCCTATTTTACAGGTGAAGAAAGCGAGGTTCATAGAGGGGAGCAGGGAGGCCCAAGGTCTCACGGAGGCAAAAGATTTGAACCACATCACTGTGCCTCTCTCAACCTCAACTCACCTGATTTAAATAGGGCTCATGACCAGACATCCCCGCGTTCTCAAGACCTTTCCTCCCAAAGTAACCCTCAGGAATCAGGTGCACATAATTTAAGAGCTGGCTGGCTGAATCTCCAGCCTGTCGCCATGCTGTAAAACCCCCCACCCCCTGGCTTTTGCCCTCTCTGACCTCTGGAGTTTGGAAAATACAACAGTTTGGAAAATACAAACAGTTCTCGGGCCCTGAACAAACGCCCTTCCTCAGGAGGCCTCTCAAATCCGCCTCCTCTTCTTGGCCCAGTCCTCTTCCGGCCTGTGGCTTCACCCAGCGCCCACTGTCTGCTGCTAGGTGGGGCCCTAGGACCGCCGCTGCGCACTCCCCACCCCTCCGTCCTCACCTGGTTGAAGCTGGGACGCGGGTCCTCGAAATCCACCTGCAGCAGGTTGCCCAGCACCGGCAGCGGCGTGGGGCCTGGTGGGTAGCATGCGGCCCAGCGTGAGCGCCGGTGCATCAGGTCCAGCAAGAGCAAGAAGATGAGCACGGCCACGGCCAGGGGCCCCAGCGTGTCCCCAGACAGCAGCCCCATGGCTGCCTCCGTGGGCGCTGGGTTCCTCACCACACCGGCACCCAGGACCAGCCCAGCGCGGCACGCTCACTCCACCTCCGGGGCTCCACCGTTCCGGGGCCTCTTTATAGAGAGAGTGGAGGACCGGCCTTTGCCCTCTGCCCTGAGGTGTCCTGTCAGGGAGATTGTGCTGCCAGAGGGTACAGAGAGGGGTCAAGGAGAGTCAGGCCCACGGGCGCCCGCTGTCCCTCACGTGTGCTCTCCACGTGCTTCCGGAGGTGGCTGGAGAGCACAAGAAGTCCCCCTCCCCCGGCCTGACTCCCCAGCTGGGCAGAGTCAAGGAAGAATCCAGGGTCTTGGGGATGGGTTCTGCCACCACCTGTCGCCTGTCAGCCTCTAATGTGGCCACAGCGCCGTTCCCAGAACGTGTCCCTGTCCTCCTCCTGAGTGGCCTTCGCCTCCCAAGTATGTACTGGTCCTTGCCCCGTGCTGGCGGGAGGGCCTAATCACCGGAGGGACCACCGATAAAGTTCTTGGGGTCCCCTCACTTCCCACTGGTACACGCAACACACACACAGAATCACACACTCATGACCCACATCTACACACATTCACGTCCTGACTAGCCCATGCTCACATGCATGTCTACACACCCACACAACGACACCCACGAGTGCCCGTGTTACCACCTTCCCCTCACAGAGACCCAGCAGCAAGGGCTCTAGTTCTCAGCGGCCGCCTGGACTCAGCCGACCTCCCTGCACCTGGAGGCTGCTCTCGGGGGTGCCGGCGCCTTCGCCTGGCCGGCTGCTGCCTCAGTTTCCACCTGTTGTGGCTGAGGGTAGTTGAGTCTGGGGGTAGGGAGGCAGCAGGGTTGTTTTCTAAAACCTATGCATTCTCCCAAAACACATCCTTGCAAACTCCCCCCTCAAAAAACATATAACCAAGTCATATCCTACAAAAGTAATCTGCAATTATTTACTTATAACTTTTGAATAACTGTCCCCTCACACGTTTGTAAGTTAATATCTAATGTCTTTATCACACATCAAAATACTTTAAAAATATACCATTTCTGCCATATTGTAAACACTGATATTTAAATATAATTATGTTACTCTTTTAAACGTTTTAACTAGTCTTTCTTCATCTACCTGCAGGCATGGTGTACTACTCTTTTCAGGCGTCTGTGGGAAAACAGCCCCTCCCCATGAGATTGCTGTGGAGTCATCATAGGTGGAGACCTCTGTAAGGGGCTAAGGGGACTGCCTCATGTAGCACAAAGAGTGGTCATACTGCTTGATCAGAAATGATTGACCAACTGTGTGTGTGTGTGTGTGTGTGTGGACTCGAGAAATTCACTGTGTTCTCGGCAAAGTGTCAAACAAAGCCCCGCTCTACCACCCCCAGTCCCCTCCGTCCTGCCACGGGCTGGCTCTATGGTCACCCCAGGGCTCTGTGGCCGTAAGCTCATCTCAGGGCTCCGTGGCAGGAACCTAGATGAACCGACAGGAACAGATGACCCCTACTGTGTGAGTAGCCTTGGAATATGGTTCCACATTCATACGTGAAGGGGGTGGTGGTGAGCGGGACACCTGCCTGGGGTCACATATCCTCTTGGACATTGCAGGTCCAGGGACCTGTGCCTGAAGCCCCCACTCCCAGCCCTCTGTCAGGAAAACACACATGGAAGCTGGATGTCCACTGAGAGTCACTAGCCAAATTAGGGGATGTCCATCTGGTGAAACCTCGCAGCCTCCAGCAGCATTTTGTGTGTGTGTTGGAGTATAGCCAGGAAACATGTGACAGTTTCAGGTGAACGGTGAAGGGAAACTTTATTTTGTACTGGGGTATAACCAATTAACATGTTGTGACAGTTTCAGGTGGCCAGTGAAGGGACTCAGCCATACACGCACGTGTATCCATTCTCCCCACCTCCCACCAGCAGCTCCCACTTTGTAGAGGAGGAAACTTAGGCTCCCAGAGGGACAGTGACTGGACCCAGGCTGCCCAAGGTGACACGTTAGAGTCACAAGCCTGGTCTCTGGAGGCCCCCTGCTCTCTCTCTGGCGCTCCTGGGAAGAGAGGAGTTTCACGGGGACAAGTTTCTCTGTGACCCAGCAGCACGGACACATGTGGGCTACGTAGTTAGGGAGTGACTGTCAGAGGCTGGAGAGCCCCTAAGAAGGCCCAGGTGGGCAGGTGCCTTAGGGCTTCCATAATAGCTCAGTGGGTAGAGAATTCGCCTGCAGTGCAGAAGAATCCGGTTCCATTCCTGGGTCAGGAAGATCTCCTGGAGAAGGGATAGGCTACCCATTCCAGGATTCTTGGGCTTCCCTTGTGGCTCAGCCGGTAAGGAATGGGAGACTCTGTTGGATCCCTGGGTTGGGAAGATCTCCTGGAGAAGGGACTTCTCCAGGAAGAGAGGCTACCCACTCCAGTATTCTGGCCTGGAGAATTCCATGGACTGTATAGGTTTGCAAAGAGTTGGACACAACTGAGCAAATTTCACTTTCAGAGACAGAGTCCTATGTTGCTTCCTTCGTGGTTTTTTTTTTTTTTAATTAACCAAACTTTCATTTAAAAAAAACTTTATTGTCGTCAAAGAAATGTGTATACATAGTTTGATGAGTCAAAGGTTTAAGACCTGGAAAAAGTCTGCAGTTTGTCCCAATCCTCTTCACCCACAATTTCCGCAGCCCAGGGTATAAATCTTTTTAGCTTCCAACTTTCTAGCTGAAGCCGTTGATTTTGCCTCCACTGTTCTAGATAAAAAGCTTATCTTGCTTTGTCTTGATTGTTCAGATCTAAACATTATCTAATGAATTATTACAACGAAAGGTGAGGATTTAGCTCTCATAACACCTGAACACTTAGTGCCGCCTCCAACAGACGTTTCACCTCTCTCTGGTCTTCCTCATGATTATAGCCTCGGTTTTGGCATTCTACATGTTTTGGGTAAAGACATCTTTAGTTGTTAAAAATTTTTAAGTATCATTTTTGCTTTTTTTTGCTGACTTTTATATCATTTTGGCTTTTAAATTCCTCTCCCACAAAGTGGGTTCTTTTTAATTCATTTTTTTAGAATTAAGGAACTATTTAAATAGAATGAAATCCATTCTTTTTAGTGTACCTTTCTGTGAGTTTTGACAGATGTATACAACTGTGAAATTGCCACTACAGCCAAGATCCAGAACAGCTCCAATCTGTTCAGAAAAATCCCCCATACTCACTAATACCCTTCCCCCGCTCCCAGCCCCTGGCATCCAGTGAATGGTTTTCTGGCCCCATAGTTTTGCCTTTGCAAGATGGTCATATAACTGGAAACAGCCCAGTACCTAGTCTGTCTTTATCTGGCCACGCAGCAGGCCTGCGGGATCTCGGTTCCCCGACCAGGGACCAAACGCGGGCCGCTGCAGGGCAGGCACAGAGTCCTAGCCGCTGGGCCACAGGGCAGCCCCCCGGATGTGGCTCTGAGCCTCTCACTGAGCACAGGACGCCTGCGTGTGTTCCGCGGTAGTTTGTTCCTACTCACTGCCGAGTAGCTGTCCCGAGTATGGATGCACCGCGGTCTGGCCGCCGACTGGACGAGAAGCATTTGGATTGTTTCCAGTTTTTGGCCGTTTCAGATAAATGCACTGTAATGTTCATGTAGAAGTCTTGTGCGAACATAGGTTTTCCTTTAACTCAGATAAGCACCGCGCAGGGGGTGCTGGGGTCCCCTGCTAATGTGTACTTAGTTTCCTAGGAAACTGAAACTTTCCAAAGTGCTGGTATCCACTTTGCATTCTCTCCAGCAAAGAATGAGAGGATCTGTTTGTTTCCTAACATTTCCAGCATTTTCCTTTTTGAAAGTCGTTCTAGTAGGCTTGGGGCGTCATTTTGTTTAGCTCAATATTGAGGGTTTCCATGTTAAAACTATGCAAACAGTATTCCTGAGTCAGGTAGTATACTATCATCAGTCCTTCTATATAATTTTGCTTTTCTCCTCTTTTTTAAACTTTAGTTTTCTCTGAATCTATAATTAATACATCTAAACTATTAAAAACAATTAATCTCCTTGCTATACACTTAAGACAAGTTAGGTGGTTTATCAATATGATCATTTCCCTGGGGACATATTTCATGGAGCCCTCCACCCTTTTCCCTCCTGGACAGACGTCCTTGAGGTCAGAGGCTCAGCTATCCTGGGACCTCCCTTCACCTTCATTCTGGTGAGTACGTCACTTGTTTCACATGTGGAGCCCATGTTATCTTTTATTTTGGGGTCAGCACAACCTGCAGTTGTGCTGAGGGGTAGTCCTGAGATACTCCCGAGGGTTAGTCCTAGATATTACCTGTCTGAGAAGGTCTTACTGCGTATTTAAGTCAGTGTGTCTAGGTACAGAATTTTAGACTAGAAATAATTTTCTCGCAGATTTTGAAGATCTTCATTTTCCTCTGGTTTCAAAGGTTGGTGCTGAAAAGTGTTATGAAACTTAATTGACAACTTTCTTCATATCTGGATGTTTTCAGGTTCTTCTTTTCATCCTAGGTGTTTCAATATTTTGTAATGACATCATCTGGGGTGGGTCTCCCTCATCCATTTTCATGGAGACTTGGTGATTCCTTCTCTCTGCAAACTCAGGTCCTGCATCACTGGGAAAATTCTCAATAGTACATGAATGGTATTTATTTGGGATTTTCCCTGCCACCTCAGTTTGTTGATTCTGTTCCTTCTTTCAGAAAGATCTATGATTTAGCTGTTGCAGCGCCTGATCTCTCTATTCTGGGAGAAACTTTTTCAATTTTATCCTCTTCATTGTGATTGGATTTTTAATTCCCAAGGTTATATTTCTGTTTTTGAAAAATTAAAAGTTGTAGGGACTTCCTGGTGGTCCAGTGGTTAAGATTCCACCTTCTAATTCTGGGGATGCCAGTTCCATTCCTGGTTGGGGAGCTAAGATCCCACAGCCCATGGGGCAACTAAGCCTGTGGCCAGCAACTAGAGAGAAACCTGTGCACACGGAGCTACAGGAAAAAAAAAAAAAAAGCCCAAGCACCGAAATGAAATGTCCATGCACTGCAACAGACCCAATTCAGCCAAAATGAAATTAAAAAAAAAAAAAGAATTAGAGATTATTGTTGGAACATTTTTATTTTAGCACCTGTCCTTGTTTTGTGAATGCAGCGTTTTATGTTTAAAGACATCAATCATTTGTTAGTGTGAAGCTTCCTGAAACCCCTCGTAGTCTTCGGTGTCTGCAGCATGCATTGATGTGGACCAATGCATGACTGAGCCCTTGACCTGTCACCTCAGCCTTCTCTCTTTCTCATCATACAGCCCATCGGGGAGACCTTAAGGCCAGTGTGGGGGCCGATGGATAAGTGCTACCCCGTGACCACTCAGGTGGGTCAGGGCTGGGGACTCCTCCTCCCCTGGAGTGGGGTGGCTGTCCTGGGCCTCCTTGGTGGGCACACACACACAGGATGGGCAGGCAGGGAAGGACCCCTGGGCACTCTCAGCTGTATGTGA
>NW_024070666.1:0-10884 GCF_014754425.2 Oryx dammah
AAAGAAACAAAAGAGACCATAGCAAAAATCAACAAAGCCAAAAGCTGGTTCTTTGAAAGGATAAATAAAATTGACAGACCATTAGCCAGACTCATCAAGAAGCAAAGAGAGAAAAATCAAATCAATAAAATTAGAAATGAAAATGGAGAGATCACAACAGACAACACAGAAATACAAAGGATCATAAGAGACTACTATCAGCAATTATATGCCAATAAAATGGACAACCTGGAAGAAATGGACAAATTCTTAGAAAAATACAATTTTCCAAAACTAAACCAGGAAGAAATAGACAATCTTAACAGACCCATCACAAGCACGGAAATTGAAACTGTAATCAGAAATCTTCCAGCAAACAAAAGCCCAGGTCCAGACGGCTTCACAGCTGAATTCTACCAAAAATTTCGAGAAGAGTTAACACCTATCCTACTCAAACTCTTCCAGAAAATTGCAGAGGAAGGGAAACTTCCAAACTCATTCTATGAGGCCACCATCACCCTAATACCAAAACCTGACAAAGATACTACAAAAAAGGAAAACTACAGGCCAATATCACTGATGAACATAGATGCAAAAATCCTCAACAAAATCCTAGCAATCAGAATCCAACAACACATTAAAAAGATCGTACACCATGACCAAGTGGGCTTATCCCAGGGATGCAAGGATTCTTCAACATCCGCAAATCAATCAATATAATTCACCACATTAACAAATTGAAAAATAAAAACCATATGATTATCTCAATAGATGCAGAGAAGGCCTTTGACAAAATTCAACATCCATTTATGATAAAAACTCTCCAGAAAGCAGGAATAGAAGGAACATACCTCAATATAATAAAAGCTATATATGACAAACCCACAGCAAACATTATCCTCAATGGTGAAAAATTGAAAGCATTTCCCCTTAAGTCAGGAACAAGACAAGGGTGCCCACTTTCACCACTACTATTCAACATAGTTCTGGAAGTTTTAGCCACAGCAATCAGAGCAGAAAAAGAAATAAAAGGAATCCAAATTGGAAAAGAAGAAGTAAAACTCTCACTGTTTGCAGATGACATGATCCTCTACATAGAAAACACTAAAGACTCTACCAGAAAATTACTAGAGCTAATTAATGAATATAGTAAAGTTGCAGGATATAAAATCAACACACAGAAATCCCTTGCATTCCTATACACTAATAATGAGAAAGTAGAAGAAGAAATTAAGGAAACAATTCCATTCACCATTGCAACAAAAAGAATAAAATACTTAGGAATATATCTACCTAAAGAAACTAAAGACCTATATACAGAAAACTATAAAACACTGATGAAAGAAATCAAAGAGGACACTAATAGATGGAGAAATATACCATGCTCATGGATCGGAAGAATCAATATAGTGAAAATGAGTATATTACCCAAAGCAATTTACAAATTCAATGCAATCCCTATCAAGATACCGGCGATATTTTTCACAGAACTAGAACAAATAATTTCAAGATTTGTATGGAAATACAAAAAACCACGAATAGCCAAAGCAATCTTGAGAAAGAAGAATGGAACTGGAGGAATCAATTTGCCTGACTTCAGGCTCTACTACAAAGCCACAGTCATCAAGACAGTATGGTATTGGCACAAAGACAGACATATAGATCAATGGAACAAAATAGAAAGCCCAGAGATAAATCCACATACATATGGACACCTTATCTTTGACAAAGGAGGCAAGAATATACAATGGAGTAAAGACAATCTCTTTAACAAGTGGTGCTGGGAAAACTGGTCAACCACTTGTAAAAGAATGAAACTAGATCACTTTCTAACACCGCACACAAAGATAAACTCAAAATGGATTAAAGATCTAAATGTAAGACCAGAAACTATAAAACTCTTAGAGGAGAACATAGGCAAAACACTCTCCGACATAAACCACAGCAGGATCCTCTATGATCCACCTCCCAGAATTCTGGAAATAAAAGCAAAAATAAACAAATGGGATCTAATTAAAATTAAAAGCTTCTGCACAACAAAGGAAAACATAAGCAAAGTGAAAAGACAGCCTTCCGAATGGGAGAAAATAATAGCAAATGAAGCAACTGACAAACAACTAATCTCAAAAATATACAAGCAACTCCTGCAGCTCAATTCCAGAAAAATAAACGACCCAATCAAAAAATGGGCCAAAGAACTAAATAGACATTTCTCCAAAGAAGACATACGGATGGCCAACAAACACATGAAAAGATGCTCAACATCACTCATTATTAGAGAAATGCAAATCAAAACCACAATGAGGTACCACTTCACACCAGTCAGAATGTCTGCGATCCAAAAATCTGCGAGGAATAAATGCTGGAGAGGATGTGGAGAGAAGGGAACCCTCCTACACTGTTGGTGGGAATGCAAACTAGTACAGCCACTATGGAGAACAGTGTGGAGATTCCTTAAAAAATTGCAAATAGAAATGCCTTATGACCCAGCAATCCCACTGTTGGGCATACACACAGAGGAAACCAGAATTGAAAGAGACACATGTACCCCAATGTTCATTGCAGCACTGTTTATAATAGCCAGGACATGGAAACAACCTAGATGTCCATCAGTAGATGAATGGATAAGAAAGCTGTGGTACATATACACAATGGAGTATTACTCAGCCATTAAAAAGAATACATTTGAATCAGTTCTGCTGAGATGGATGAAACTGGAGCCGATTATACAGAGTGAAGTGAGCCAGAAAGAAAAACACCAATACAGTATACTAACACATATATATGGAATTTAGGAAGATGGCAATGATGACCCTGTATGCAGGACAGCAAAAAAGACACAGATGTGTATAGCGGACTTTTGGACTCAGAGGGAGAGGGAGAGGGTGTGATGATTTGGGAGAATGGCATTGAAACATGTATAATATCATGTAAGAATCGAAATGCCAGTCTATGTCTGATGCAGGATATGACACGCTTGGGGCTGACGCGCGGGGATGACCCAGAGAGATGTTGTGGGGAGGGGGGTGGGAGGGGGGCTCATGTTTGGGAATGCATGTACACCTGTGGTGGATTCATGTCAATCTATGACAAAACCAATACAGAATTGTAAAGTAAAAATTAAAAATAAATAAATTAATTAAAAAAAAAAAAAGAATCATCAGCGAAAACCAAAAAATTGAATCAGAATAAAGAAATAAGTAAAGACAGCAAAACTCCATCTGGAAAAACTCAACTCAGAACTGAAAATACAGCATAAAAAGAAAATACATGGTGATGCTATCCATCCCGAATAGAACCGGGTGATTCGAGTCAGAATTGGTCTCCTACTGGACAAAGGGGTGCTTAAGAGATCCTGCAGCTCTGAGCCACAAGTCTAGTTGACTAGTCATTAAAATATCCCAGGTGGGCTGGTCCTCAATCAGAAAGATAAATAACATCTAATGTCCACCACTACAGCCTTCATACTTTTTTAAAATGAAAGGATACAAATGACAAACCCTTGGATTGCAAGGAGATCCAACTAGTCCATTCTGAAGGAGATCAGCCCTCAGTGTTCTTTGGAGGGAATGATGCTGAAGCTGAAACTCCAGTACTTTGGCCACCTCATGCGAAGAGTTGACTCATTGGAAAAGACTCTGATGCTGGGAGGGATTGGGGGTGGGAGGAAAAGGGCCCGACAGAGGATGAGATGGCTGGATGGCATCACCGACTCGATGGATGTGAGTTTGAGTGAACTCCAGGAGATGGTGATGCATAGGGAGGCCTAGCGTGCTGCAGTTCATGGGATTGCAAAGAGTCGGACACGACTGAGTGACTGAACTGAAGTGAACTAACTGAAATTACACGATGACTGATCAAACTTACCTCTTTATGTGTGGCACCTAATTCTTCTAACAAACTACACCTTTCAAGTGCTCCTCGTGTGTTGATGTGTGTATAGACGTGAGTGCACTACTTAGTGTATGCTGCTGCTGCTGCTGCTAAGTCACTTCAGTCATGTCCGACTCTGTGCGACCCCACAGATGGCAGTCCACCAGGTTCCCCTGTCCCTGGGATTCTCCAGGCAAGAACACTGGAGTGGGTTGCCATTTCCTTCTCCAATGCGTGAAAGTGAAGTCGCTCAGCAGTGTCCGACTCTTCCCGACCCCACGGACTGCAGCCTAACAGGCTCCTCCACCCGTGGGATTTTCCAGGCAGGAGTACTGGAGTGGGTTGCCAGTGTATACTCACCCTAATACACGGCTACTATAACAGAATACATTGAATGTATCTCATTGATCTTAACGTCAAGAAAATCTGCTTATTAACAGCTTTAAATTCTAAGTTTGAGAGGAAAAAAATGTTATCCTAAAATAATTCTATTACCTAGTTTTTAATTGCAAATTGATAGACAGAATATAATAAATCTTGAGACATTTATACCAATGAATACTTTTTAACTGGGGGCTTCCCAGGTGGATCAATGGTAAAGAATCCACCTGCCAATGCAAGAGGCCAGGTTCGATCCTTGGGTCGGGAAGATCCCCTGAAGTAGAAGATGGCCACCCACTCCAGTATTCTTTCCTGGGACGTCCCAGGAAAAGAGGAGCATGGTGGGCTACAGTCCACAGGGTCGCAAAGACTCGGACATGACTGAGCATGGACGCAGGCAACACTTTTTAACCATATAAAGCTCTGACTTCTTACAGAAAAAATGTATTTACAAGAATTCAAGAAGCTCAAAAGTCAACTAGTTACATAAATACATGCATCATCCACCTAACAAGGCAGCAAGTGTACAAATCCCGGACGGCCGGGTGGCTGGTACCTTCTTTTCCAGGGCCTGGTGGTGCTCAAAGAGTGCCTTCAGTGCCCTGAGCACCTCCATCTCGCTGGTCACGCCGGCCGGGGAACGTGCCTGCTGCCTGCCCGCCGTCGTCCGGAGGGATGGCACATACCTGGAAACCAGGCTCTCCAGGTGTTCCAGCAGCAGCTGCAGGGCAGGGCCAGAGGAGCACCGTCAACCTCATGCTCGAATTCAGGGCCGAGAACCCCTCTCAGCCTCACGCTATGGCCGGAAACATGCTAAGGCAGGTGGGAACCCCGCCAGTGCAGTCTAAAGTTAGAGTGGACTTCCCCAGTGGCCCAGTAGTTAAGACTCCACACTTCTGCAGGGGTCATGGGTTTTCATCCCTGGTCGCAGAACTAAGACCCCACACAAACTGTACGATGGACAAAATTGTAAGTTAAGAGAACTCCCCCCTCCAATGTACTAAAATTATAGTAGCTCTCATCATAAATTTGAAGCAAAGTATGAGAACTCCAAACTGATCCACCCTGGTCTGCTCAGTGGGAAGATGTGAAAAATGACTTGAAAACCAGACAAGAGTTTAAAGACAGCAACACGGAGCCCAGCGGTGACCACCGAGGGGCAAACGTCAACAGGTGAGAATTCCCCTACTGACCTTGGTGTTATTCCGCACTGCTTTCAGCAAAGCTATTTCTTCTTCTCTTGCAAGAAGCTGTTCCCGGCATATTGAGTTCTTCCGTAGATGTTGCCAACTCCTAGAAAACAGTTAAATGAGTAAGTAACTAAATGCAAACACAAATTCAAAAGAGAGCGAGACTCTGAAGACTGACCCTGTCAAGTCTCTCCAGGCTCCACACAAAGGGTCTCCCTGCCCCTCCAGAGAAGAGGGGGTCCACTGACCCCAAGACCACACAGACCACCACAACTCAGACCGGCCTTCAGCCTCCACCTCGACCTGGCAGGCATGCGGCAGGGGAGAACCCGGAATCTAAGCCTGCCTTCTCAAGACCCAGGGAAGTCTGAGAAACTTCCCTAAACATAAACCTAACAACAAAGTGGATAAAGAGATTCTTAAACGACACACAGACAAGTGACCTAGAACTGCTGGGGAGAGTGAGGGAGAAAGGTAAGATCCAAAAGGCCATCAAGCTTTGGAGTGTTCCTCTGCGAAAAAGGCTGATGGCACCCCAAGGCCATCTGTTAGCCTGACTCCACTGAAGTCACCCATTCATTCAAGAAACTGGAGAAAATGTTAAATTCACGTTTTATGTATTTTATCACAATTTCCATGCACGTGGTGTCGTCCACGTGGTGAACTTGGTCAAACTGAACCACATGGAGTCTTTCATTCTTCTAGTTTTCTTTACACAAATAAAAAAACCCTGGGCTACATATCCCCTACTACATACTGAGTATTCAGCACCTAGAACACTGCCCAACATTTCTTAAGGGGCATGTAGTAGACATGTGAAGCTATGAGGGTGTATGTTATACACATAAGCAGTAGGTACCCGTCATCAAGATACTGGACACACTGTTCTGTGCTTTGTAAGATGGGAGATGTGAAGGGGCTTAGCCTTTCTGCGTCAAGGACTGACTCTATAGCTCAATCCACGTGCCCCAGTGACTCCTCCAGCCAGTGTTTCCCTTCTTGTGGGGCCCCGCCCATCCTCCACGCAGCCCCTGCACAACCACTTACAAGGTCAACCTGCTGGGGTCGATCCTGCCCAGAAGGCCAAAACACCCTGGCCGGCAGGGCCCACAACCATGCTAACAAAATGAAACACAACCCCAATGCTTCGCCAGGTGAAGGCCAATCTGACAGGCCCAGCCTCCGGCTGCTCTCACCTCAGGGCACTCTGCTTCCAGGACTTGGGCCGAGGCCAAGTTCTTCCTTGTCTTGGCCTTTGCCTTGGGGATGCAGCACTGGAAAAGTGCCCATAGGCGGGCCCTTCTGCGACCCATCCTCGCGGATGGGGGCAGCCCCGCCACTCAGGGGCAACTGCTGTTTCACGGTTGGATACCTCAGCACCCGAGCTATCACCACCGATCTCACGCTACGACCACCACTATTCACACTACGACCACCACTATTCACACTACGACCACCGCTCTCACACACCACTCTCACACACTACTCTCACACACCACTCTCACACACGACGCTCTCACACACCACTCTCAGACACACTGCTCTCACTCTGTGACCATCAGCACTGCTGTCTCTAGAAGAAATGACACGAAGGCTCTGCCTCCAGCACCTCTCCCAGGAGCCTGGAACCTGGAACCCACTCAGTCACAAGGGGCTCCATGCTAACAGGGGGGCTGGGCTCAGGCCCACCATCAAGGGTGCAGAGAAGGGGGAGGGGCTGCCAAAAAGATGACAGATGAGCGTGGGGTACAGGGGAAGGAAGGTCATGCCCACAGCTCAGGCCCACCATCAAACATGACCCTGCAAGGATACTGGGTCACAGTCGAACCAAACAGTATAAAAAGAGTAGAGGGAAGGAAATAATAAGGATAAGAGCAATGATCCATAAAATATAAAACTGAAAAATAACAGAGAAAGCCAATGAATTCAAAAGTTGGCACTTTTATAATATCAACAAAACTGGCAAACTTTAGCTAGACTAACTAACCCTTATGGCAGAAAGTGAAGAAGAACTAAAGAGCCTCTTGATGAAAGCGAAAGAGGAGAGTGAAAAAGTTGGCTTAAAGCTCAACCTTCAGAAAACTAAGATCATGGCATCCAGTCCCATCACTTCATGGCAAATAGATGGGGAAACAGTGGAAACAGTGGCTGACTATTTTTCTGGGCTCCAAAATCACCGTAGATGGTGACTGCAGCCATGAAATTAAAAGACGCTTACTTCTTGGAAGGAAGGTTTTGACCAACCTAGACAGCATATTAAAAAGCAGAGACATTACTTTGTCAACAAAGGTCCGTCTGGTCAAGGCTATGGTTTTTCCAGCAGGCATGTATGGATGTGAGAGTTGGACTATAAAGAAAGCTGAGCGCCAAATAATTGATGGTTTTGAACTGTGGTGTTGGAGAAGACTCTTGAGAGTCCCTGCAAGGAGATCCAACCAGTCTATCCTAAAGGAGATCAGTCCTGGGTGTTCACTGGAAGGACTGATGCTGAAGCTGAAACTATAGTACTTTGGCCACCTCAAGCGAAGAGCTGACTCATTTGAAAAGACCCTCATGCTGGGAAAGATTGAGGGCAGGAGGAGAAGGGGACGACAGAGGATGAGATGGTTGGATGGCATCACCGACTCAACAGACATGGGTTTGGGTGGACTTTGGGAGTTGGTGATGGACAGGGAGGCCTGGCATGCTGCGGTTCATGGGGTTGCAAAGAGTTAGACGCAACTGAACTGAACTGAAGAAAATGCAAGTAACAGAGATAGAGGGAGAGCAAGAAACAGAACACATATTACCAAAATTAAGAATTATTCTACAGAAATTAAAATAATTGTAATGAAACAGAAAGAACAATTTTATGCAAAAAACCAGACTACATAGACAAAAATGGACAAACTCCCAAAAAATTATGCAAGGAACTAAAGAAATAGGAAATCTCAATAGAATTAAAACAATAAATTTAATTAGTCACTTAAAATATTTATACAGTGAGAAAAACAGGTACCATTTATCATTCATAGATTTTGTGAAGCATTTTTAAATAAACTACCAATCCTAAAGAAAATGTATAAGCTAATCCTAATATTTATATGGTAATGAAAAGAATCAAAATAGGCAAGACAATTGTATCAAGAAGAATCAAGTTCGAGGACTGATACTACCTGATTTCAAGACTTACTTTAAACACAAGTACCAAGGCAATTAGGAAAAGAAAGTCTTTTCAACAAATGGTGCTGGAATACTTTGATATATCCATATACAAAAATAAAACTTAGACCATAACCTTACATCACATAAAGTCAAATGAAATTTGAGCAGATTGAATATATGTTCACAAAAGAACTTAGGAAAAATTTACAAACTGGGTTTTATAAAAAATACTTTTGCTCTTCAAAATACACCATTAAGAAAATGAAAAAGCAAGTCACAGACTGAGAGAAAATAATTCATACATTTGATAAAGGATTTGTATCTGAAATACATAAAAAATATAAAAATTCAAGTAGAGGATGAATAAAACAGTTAAGATATGAGCACTTCACCAAAGAATACGTAATAATGGAAAGTTTTCATATGAAAAGATGCTCAACATCATTAGTGATTGGGGAAATTCAACTTAAAGCCACAATGAGACACCACCAGAAAGACTGCAGTCAAAAGACTGACAATGCCGAGTGGTGATGAGGAGGTGGCAAAAACAGAATTCTCACACACACTGTTGATGAGACCACGAAATAACAAAGACGCTTTTGAAAAGAGTCTGATGGTTTCTTACAAAGCTAAACAAATGCTTATGATGGTCTCAGAAATGCCACTTGTAGTTTCTTTAGCCAAGAAAGATGAATACCTATGTCCACCCAAAGATTTGTACACAAACGTCTCTAATGGCACTATTCACACCTGCCAAAAACTGGAAACAGACCAAATGCCTATCAGTTGCCGAATGGTTAAAGAAAATATGGTATATTCATACAATAAAATATAAATCAGCTCTACAAAAAGGAATGAACTACCAAGCATGCAACTACATGAATTAACCTCAAAAACATTAAACTAAGTGAAAGTACCCAGACACAAAATTCTATATTGTACAATTCCATTTACATGAAATCTCTATAAAAAGCAAAACAAGAAAGGCAGGAAGAAGGTCAGAAGTTGTGTCAGAGTGAGACTGACTCAATTAAGCGTGAGGGAAGTTCTGGTGATGATGGAAGTGCTTTAGAAGTGGATCGCGATGATGGTGGCACAACTGGTAAATTCCCTAATAATCAGGAATTGCCATCTGATATATCTTGAATCTTTGTATCATAAAGTTTATGGTATGTAGTAAATTATATCTCAATAAACCTGTTATAAAATGTTTACCAAAAGGGATGTGGTACTAATTAGTATCCAGATCAGACTGAGCTACTAACAAACTAACACAATCTAACTTCATTGGCTTTTTGACAAGGTTACTACATTAGAAGACCATAATCATAATACATCAAGATTCCAGCATGAAAACCACTGATGTGTCTAACTAAAAAATTTATGATATTTTGATTCCACTTGTTTGACTTAGTATGAATAGAATGCTAGATTTCTAACTAAAAAAATAGAGATGCAGCAAACAACAAAGGTTCACTACAACTGTAGTCAGTGTCTTGTAATAACCTGTAATGGAAAACAATCTCAAGAATGTCTGTGTATATATGTGTAACTGAATCAACGTGTTGTGAACCTGAAACCTTGTAAGTCAACTATACTTCAATAAAATATATACATTAAGGAGAAAAAAGAAAAAAGGACACAAGGGAACATTTTGAGGCAATGGAAATATTCTATTTCTTGATTCCAGTGATGAGTTCATGTCAAATTCATCAAAATCTATTCTAAAAAGGATATGTTTTACTGCACATTAATTGTATATCAATAAACTTAACAACAACAAAAATGACCTATCCTTCTTTGTCTAGGGGGAAAAAGTGTTTCATGAATTTCTATTGGAATATGGGCTTCCCTCAGAGCTCAGTTGGTAAAGAATCCACCTGCAATACAGGAGACCCCCAGTCTGATCCCTAGTTTGGGAAGTTCCCCTGGAGAAGGGATAGGCTACCCACTCCAGTATTCTTGTGCTTCCCTGGTGGTTCAGCTGGTAAAAAAATCTGCCTGCAATGCTGGAGACCTGAGTTCAATCCCTGGATTGGGAAGATCCCCTGGAGAAGGGAAAGGCTACCCACTCCAGTATTCTAGCCTGGAGAATTCCATGGACTTTATAGTCCATGGGGTCGCAAAGAGTCAGACATGACTGAGTGACTTTCACTGGAGTGTAGCTGCTTTACAATGTAGTGTTTGTTTCTACTGTACAAAGTGAATCGGGTGTTTAAGTTAGGAATGTCCTGCTGGAAAAAAAACTGGCAATTCTCTATCAAAATATAAAGTATACAGTTTTTCGACTCAGCCCCCACCCCCCACCAAAAAAAAA
>NW_024070667.1:0-10873 GCF_014754425.2 Oryx dammah
AAAAAAAAAAAACAGAAAAGGCAGAGAAGTATTGCACAAATGAAGTAACAAACTAGAAACACACAAGACCAAGTAAACAAAGAGGAAATAGGAAAACTACCTGAAAAACAATTCAGAATAATGACAGTAAAGATGTTCCATAACCTCAAAAATAGAACGGAGAAAATCCAAGAAGCAATCAACATGATTAACACAATTACAAAGAACATAGAACAGATAAAGACTAAACAAACAGAGATGAATAACTCAATTAGTGAAATTAAAAATTCTCTGGAATGAACCAATAGCAGATTAATGGAAACAGAAGAACGGTTAAGTGAACTGGAAAATAGAATGGTGGGAGTAACTGCTGAAGAGCAGAATAAAGGAAAAAGAATGAAAAGAATTGAGGATAGCCTTAGAGACCTCTTGGAAAACATTAAATATACCAGCATTTGAATTATAAGGGTAACAGAGGAAGAAGAGAAAAACAAAGGCACTGAGAAAAATTTTGAAGAGATTATAGTTGAAAACTTCCCCAGCATGGGAAAGGAAATAGTTAATCAAGTTCAAGAAGCACAAAGGGTCCCAAAGGATAAACCCAAGGAGAAATACATTGAGACACATACTAATCAAGCTAACAGAGATTAAACCCAAAGAAAGAATATTAAAAGCAGCAAGGGGAAAGCAAGAAGTAACATACAAAGGAAAACACCTACAATTGACAGCGAATCTTTCAGCAGAAACTCTGCAGGACAGAAGGGAATTTTAGGATATATTTAAAGTTCTGAAAGAAAATAATCTACAACCAAGATTACTCTACTCGACAAGGATCTCATTCAAAATTAATGGAGAAAACAAAAGCTCTACAGACAAACAAAATTTACGAGAATTTAGCACCACCAAACCAGCTTTACAACAAATATTAAAGGAACTTATATAGATAATAAATGCAAGAGAAAGGAAAGACCTCCAAAAACAATCCCAAAGCAATTAAGAAAATGCCAATAGGAATATATATATATATATAATTACTTAAAATATAAATGGATTAAGTGCCCCCAATCAAAAAGCACAGACTGGCAGAATGAATACGAAACAAGACCCATACATATGTTGTCTACAAGAGACCCACTTCAGACCTAGAGACACACAGACTAAAAGTAAAAGGATGGGAAAAGATATTCCATGAAAATGGAAATCAAAAGACAGCTGGAGTGGCAATTCTCATCTCAGATAACATAGTCCTTAAAGAATATAACAAGACATAAAAAAGGACAATGCATAAGGATCAAGGGATCAATCCGAGAAGAATGCATAACAATTGTAAATATCTATCCACCCACCATAGGAGCACTCAACACATAAGGCAAATCCTAACAGACATAAAAGGAGAAGTTGACAGCAACACAAAAATAGTAGAGGATTTTAACACCCCACTTACACCAATGGACAGATCATCCAAATAGAAAATTAATAAAGACAAAATCTTAAATGAAGCACTAGACCAAATGGACTTAATCAATATCTTCAGAAATTTCCACCCAAATGCAGAATACACTTTCTTCTCAAGTGAACATGGAACATTCTCCAGGATAGACCACATCTTGGGTCATAAATTTAACCTCAGTAAATTCAAAGAAATTAAAATCATATCAAGCATCTTTTCTGACTGCAATGCTATGAGACTACACATCAATTAAAGGGGAAAAAAACTGTAAAAAATATAAACATAGGGAGATTAAATAATACATGTCTAAATAATGAACATGTTACTGAAGAAATCAAAAGGGAAGTGAAAAAATTCCTAGAAACAAATAATGAAAATATGACAACTCAAAACCTATGGGATGCAGCAAAAGCAGTTCAAGAGGGAAGTTTATAGCAACACAATTCTACCTCAAGAAACAAGAAAACATTGAATAGACAACCTAACATTATACCTAAAACAACTGGAAAGAACAAAAATCCCCAAAGTTAGTAGAAGGAAAGAAATCATAAAGATCAGAGCAGAAATAAATGGAAAGGAAATGAAGGAAGCAGTAGTAGAGATCATTAAAACTAAAAGTTTGTTCTTTGAGAAGATAAACAAAAGTGACAAACCATTCGCTAACTCATCAAGAAAAAATGAGAGAAGAATCAAAACAACAAAATCAGAAATTAAAAAGAAGTTAAAACAGACAACACAGAAATGCAAAGAATCATAAGAGACTATTATGAGCTAATATATGCCAATAAAATGGACAACATGGAAGAAATGGACAGATTCTTAGAAAAGTTCAACCTTTCAAGACTGAACCAGGAAGAAATAGAATTTATGAACAACCCAATTCAGTTCAGTTCAGTCGCTCAGTCGTGTTCGACTCTTTGCCACCCCATGAATTGCAGCACACCACGCTGGATCATGGAAAAAGCAAGAGAGTTCCAGAAAAACATCTGTTTCTGCTTTATTGACTATGCCAAAGCCTTTGACTGTATGGATCACAATAAACTGTGGAAAATTCTGAAAGAGATGGGAATACCAGACCATCTGACCTGCCTCTTGAGAAATCTGTGTGCAGGTCAGGAAGCAACAGTTAGAACTGGACACGGAACAACAGACTGGTTCCAAATAAGAAAAGGAGAACGTCAAGGCTGTATATTGTCACTCTGCTTATTTAACTTCTATGCAGAGTACATCATGAGAAACACTGGACTGGAAGAAACACAAGCTGGAATCCAGATTGCCGGGAGAAATATCAATAACCTCAGATATGCAGATGACACCACCCTTATGGCAGAAAGTGAAGAGGAACTCAAAAGCCTCTTGATGAAAGTGAAAGAGGAGAATGAAAAAGCTGGCTTAAAGCTCAACATTCAGAAAACAAAGATCATGGCATCTGGTCCCATCACTTCATGGGAAATAGATGGGGAAACAGTGGAAACAGTGTCAGACTTTATATTTTGGGCTCCAAAGTTACTGCAGATGGTGATTGCAGCCATGAAATTAAAAGACGCTTACTCCTTGGAAGAAAAGTTATGACCAACCTAGATAGCATATTAAAAAGCAGAGACCTTACTTTGCCAACAAAGTAGTCAAGGCTGTGGTTTTTCCAGTGGTCATGTATGGATGTGAGTGTTGGACTGTGAAGAAAGCTGAGCACGGAAAAATTGATGCTTTTGAACTGTCGTGTTGGAGAAGACTCTTGAGAGTCCCTTGGACTGCAAGGAGATCCAAGCAGTCCATTCTAAAGGAGATCAGTCCTGGGTGTTCTTTGGAAGCAACGATGCTAAAGCCAAAACTCCAGTACTTTGGCCACCTCATGCAAAGAGTTGACTCACTGGAAAAGACTCTGATGCTGGGAGGGACTGGGGGCAGTAGGAGAAGGGGACGACAGAGGAAGAGATGGCTGGATAGCATCACCTACTCGATGGATGTGAGTTTGAGTGAACTCCGGGAGATGGTGATGGACAGGGAGGCCTCTCATGCTGCAATTCATGGGGTCGCAATGAGTCAGACACGACTAAGCGACTGAACTGAACTGAACGGAACACATATATATAGAATCTAGAAAGATGGTACTGATAAACCTATTTGCAGGGTAGCAATGGAGACAAAGACATTGAGAACAGACTTACAGACATGATGGCAGGGGAGAAAGGAAAGTGTGGGAGGTATGGAGAAAATAACTGGAAACATACATTAACATGTAAAACGGATAGCCAATGGGAATTTGCTGTATGACTCAGGGAACTCAAACTGAGGCTTGGTAACAATCTAGAGAGTTGGAATGGGGAGGGAGGTTCAAAAGGGAGGGGACATGGCTAAACCTATAGGCGATTCATGTTGATGTTTAGTAAAACCAATGCAATACTGTAAAGCAATTATCCTTCAATTAAAAATAAATAAAAAGCAAACAACTCAATAAAAAATGGGCAGAAGATATAAATAGATACACCTTCAAAGAAGACACATAGATGGCCAAGAAGCAGATGAAAGGATGATCAACATCACTACTTATTAGAGAAATGCAAACCAGTGAAAGTCGTTCAGTCATGTCCAACTTTTTGCAACCCTATGGACTATACAGTCCATGGAATACTCCAGGCCAGAAGACTCCAGTGTGTAGCTTTTCCCTTCTTCAGGGGATCTTCCCAGCCCAGGGATTGAACCCAGATCTCCCACACTGCAGGCAGATTCTTTATCAGTTGAGACACATGGGAAGCCCTTGAATTCATCAACAGAGGAATGGATAAAAAAGATGTGGTACATATATACAATGAAAGACTAATCAGTCAGAAAAAGAGCAAAATAAAGCTATTTACAGCAATATGGTAGGAGGGGAAACCTAGAGATGATCATACGAAGTGAAGTAAATCAGAGAAAGACAAATATCCTATGGTATTGCCTATATGTGGAATCTTAAAAAATGACACAATCAACTTATTTACAAAAAAAGAATAGAGTCACAGATGTTGAAAACAAACTTATGCTTACAAGGGGTGGAAAAGGGGGTGATGAATGAATTGGGAGATTGGGGTCAATGTATATACATACTATTATATATAAAATAGATGACTACTAAGGACCTACTGTATAGCACAGGGAACTCTACTCATTAATCTGTAATGACCTATGTGGGAATAGAATCTTTAAAAAAAAAATGGATATATGTATGTGTGTGTGTGTATGTGTGTGTGTGTTAATTGCTCAGTTGTATATAACACTTTGTGGCTGCATAGACTATAGCCCTCCCGGGGCCCCTGTCCATGGAATCCTCCAGGCAAGAATGCTAGAGTGGATTGCCATTCCCTTCTCTAGGGGATCTTCCTGACCCAGGGATTGAACCTGGATCTCCTACATTGCAGGCAGATTCTTTGCCATCTGAGCTACCTGGGAAACCAATTATACTCCATTTTTTTAAAAAAAGGAATAGTGTTAGGTGCTCAGTTGTATCCAACTCTTTTTGACCCCATGGACTGTAGCCTGCCAGTCTCTTCTGTCCATGGGATTTTCCAGGCAAGAATACTGGAGTGAGTTGCCTGGATCTTCTGGACCCAGGGATTGAACCTAGGCCTCCTGCATTGCCGTCAGATTCTTTACCATTTGAGCCATCAGGGATGCAACACCCCCGTGCACCCCCACCCCGCAAAAAATATATATATATATGTATATACGTATGTATGTATATATATATATATATATACTAAGTTTAAAAAAAACTGCAGTCAAGCAAAAATATTTATCCACCTTCAGCAACTTTGCACCACTATATATTTGTCTAACTCTTTAGAAAATATCTACCATGCAGACAGAGAAAACATTTTAGTTCATCTCAAAAGGAACACAAGGCTGAATTGAGTGTGAAAAGTCAATGAATCTTGAAATTGGAACAAAACTTTGGCTGTCCTTATTGGCTACTCACTGCTGTCTAAATGCCCCTCTCAGCCCCTCCCAAGAGCTGATCAGATCTCTGCTGAAAGGTCTTTCATAGAAGAGAACTTGTTGCATCCAAAAGGCAAAATTTTCATCTTTGCAAAGCACTGACAGCCAGAAAAAGTAACCATGGACTTTCTATTGCATCCGCAAAGTGAAGCTGATAGAAGGGAGGTGATATCCATCAATGTGCAGATACTCTGGCTTCCATGCTTCACACATGCACAACACACAGGTAGTGTATATAAAACATGCGGATTGACACAAACCAAATCTTAGAGTCCCAAATCTCCATTGGATACAAGTTCCTTGAATGCAAAAACAAAGTTGATTTCTTTGAGTACCCGAACTAGAAAGATTACATCTAAAAATTAGTCTATTGGGATTACCTTAGTTTTCTAGCAGCTAAAACTCTGAGTTCCCAATGCAGGGGGCCTGGGTTGAATCCTTGGTCAGGGAACTAGATCCCACAGGCCAGCACAGCTAAATAAATAAATAGAAATTAGTCTGTGAATTTTAACATTGACATAGCATACAGCATAACGTTTCCATTTTTTTTTCACTTTAAAAAATTTATTTATTTTAACTGGAGGCTAATTACTTTACAGTATTGTATTGGTTTTGCCATACATCAACATGAATCTGCCATGGGTGTACACGTGTTCCCAATCCATTTTTGTTTTTAACTTCCTCTTATGCATGTACTTTAAGAGTAACTGAGACTTAAAAGGAGAAAGGAATGACTTTTATTTTGACATCATGACAGTTTTGGTGACTAGTATTCATAAGAGGGGAAGTATTTGCCTCATTTATTTGCACTATGCAAGGATTTAGTAAGATCTTTAAGACAATGGTCACACAGCTTCAGCTGCAATGTGTCAGGTATTACACAACCAGAGAAGTTGAAAGCCCAGAGGCATTTAGTAATAAAAACAGAATTTTTGAAACTCTGGATGCAAAGCAACCTCATTGGCACAATCTATAATCTGAACAGTAAAAATCTTCTCTTGTACCACTATGCTGAATTTATTATGTATACTGTTTTTAACATCCAAAACTAGATAGATGATTTTTATATTTGTTTGTTCTACATTACTTATTACCTTTTTATTATCTACCTGAACAAAAAGACCCACCTTGAAGTCTGGTTCATGTTAGCTGTGGTCAAGTCATGTGACTTTGCTCATCTCTGACAACAGCATTATATATTATGCCACAAATGCATCAGAAGACAATGTTGAAGATCAAGCCATAGAGTGGGCATGCAAGTGAACGGGAAGCTCTGAAGTGCTGAACAAAAGTGAGCGAAAAATGTTGTATTAAATTGTGAGAAATGTGCTTACCCATGCTTAATCATATAATTCTTTGCTAACCAAAACATTCAATTCCCTGTGAAATAGCTGACTTGTTCTATTTTTTTTTCATGCTTTCAATTTTATAAATGGCTGTCTCTATTCAGTGGGACAAAACCCAAAGTTCATGCTTTATATCAAGGGTTCCCAACCCCTGGCCACAGACAGGCACCTGTCCACAGCCTGTTAGGAACTGAGCCACACAGCAGGCATGAGTGGCTCTCCAGCATTCCCTAAAGCTCCCATTACCGCTTGAACCATTCCCCCATGCCAGGTCCATGGAAGAAGTGTTTTCCATTAAACTAGTCCCTTGCACCAAAAAGGTTGGAGCCTGATTCCTTATATACTAAAATGAGTACTGTATACCAATAAAGTATCGTGCATTCTTTGTGTAAGCATATTTACATACTTAATAAATATAGATAAATTATTTATTTATTTATAGAGATTGTCTCCAACTTATCATTTGGAAGGAAACTCATTCTGGGACATCTTTTGCAAATGATGTATATTTTATTTTTTTATTTTTCCTTATAATTTACCATTCATAGTTCTTAAATATTTTTTTTTATTTATTTATTTTTAATTTTTACTTTACAATTCTGTATTGGTTTTGGCATAGATTGACATAATCCACCACAGGTGTACATGCGTTCCCAAACATGAACCCCCCTCCCACCCCCCTCCCCACAACATGTCTCTGGGTCATCCCTGCGCGTCAGCCCCAAGCGTGTCATATCCTGCATCAGACATAGACTGGCATTTCGATTCTTACATGTTATTATACATGTTTCAATGCCATTCTCTCAAATCATCACACCCTCTCCCTCTCCCTCTGAGTCCAAAAGTCCGCTATACACATCTGTGTCTTTTTTGCTGTCCTGCATACAGGGTCATCACTGCCATCTTCCTAAATTCCATATATATGTGTTAGTATACTGTATTGGTGTTTTTCTTTCTGGCTCACTTCACTCTGTATAATCGGCTCCAGTTTCATCCATCTCATCAGAACTGATTCAAATGTATTCTTTTTAATGGCTGAGTAATACTCCATTGTGTATATGTACCACAGCTTTCTTATCCATTCATCTACTGATGGACATCTAGGTTGTTTCCATGTCCTGGCTATTATAAACAGTGCTGCGATGAACATTGGGGTACATGTGTTTCTTTCAATTCTGGTTTCCTCTGTGTGTATGCCCAACAGTGGGATTGCTGGGTCATAAGGCATTTCTATTTGCAATTTTTTAAGGAATCTCCACACTGTTCTCCAGAGTGGCTGTACTAGTTTGCATTCCCACCAACAGTGTAGGAGGGTTCCCTTCTCTCCACACCCTCTCCAGCATTTATTGCTTGCAGATTTTTGGATCGCAGACATTCTGACTGGTGTGAAGTGGTACCTCATTGTGGTTTTGATTTGCATTTCTCTAATAATGAGTGATGTTGAGCATCTTTTCATGTGTTTGTTAGCCATCCGTATGTCTTCTTTGGAGAAATGTCTATTTAGTTCTTTGGCCCATTTTTTTATTGGGTCGTTTATTTTTCTGGAATTGAGCTGCAGGAGTTGCTTGTATATTTTTGAGATTAGTTGTTTGTCAGTTGCTTCATTTGCTATTATTTTCTCCCATTCGGAAGGCTGTCTTTTCACTTTGCTTATGTTTTCCTTTGTTGTGCAGAAGCTTTTAATTTTAATTAGATCCCATTTGTTTATTTTTGCTTTTATTTCCAGAATTCTGGGAGGTGGATCGTAGAGGATCCTGCTGTGGTTTATGTCAGAGAGTGTTTTGCCTATGTTCTCCTCTAACAGTTTTATAGTTTCTGGTCTTACATTTAGATCTTTAATCCATTTTGAGTTTATCTTTGTGTGCGGTGTTAGAAAGTGATCTAGCTTCATTCTTTTACAAGTGGTTGACCAGTTTTCCCAGCACCACTTGTTAAAGAGATTGTCTTTACTCCATTGTGTATTCTTGCCTCCTTTGTCAAAGATAAGGTGTCCATATGTATGTGGATTTATCTCTGGGCTTTCTATTTTGTTCCATTGATCTATATGTCTGTCTTTGTGCCAATACCATACTGTCTTGATGACTGTGGCTTTGTAGTAGAGCCTGAAGTCAGGCAAATTGATTCCTCCAGTTCCATCCTTCTTTCTCAAGATTGCTTTGGCTATTCGTGGTTTTTTGTATTTCCATACAAATCTTGAAATTATTTGTTCTAGTTCTGTGAAAAATATCGCCAGTATCTTGATAGGGATTGCATTGAATTTGTAAATTGCTTTGGGTAATATACTCATTTTCACTATATTGATTCTTCCGATCCATGAGCATGGTATATTTCTCCATCTATTAGTGTCCTCTTTGATTTCTTTCATCAGTGTTTTAAAGTTTTCTGTATATAGGTCTTTAGTTTCTTTAGGTAGGTATATTCCTAAGTATTTTATTCTTTTTGTTGCAATGGTGAATGGAATTGTTTCCTTAATTTCTTCTTCTACTTTCTCATTATTAGTGTATACGAATGCAAGGGATTTCTGTGTGTTGATTTTATATCCTGCAACTTTACTATATTCATTAATTAGCTCTAGTAATTTTCTGGTAGAGTCTTTAGGGTTTTCTATGTAGAGGATCATGTCATCTGCAAACAGTGAGAGTTTTACTTCTTCTTTTCCAATTTGGATTCCTTTTATTTCTTTTCCTGCTCTGATTGCTGTGGCTAAAACTTCCAGAACTATGTTGAATAGTAGTGGTGAAAGTGGGCACCCTTGTCTTGTTCCTGACTTAAGGGGAAATGCTTTCAATTTTTCACCATTGAGGATAATGTTTGCTGTGGGTTTGTCATATATAGCTTTTATTATATTGAGGTATGTTCCTTCTATTCCTGCTTTCTGGAGAGTTTTTATCATAAATGGATGTTGAATTTTGTCAAAGGCCTTCTCTGCATCTATTGAGATAATCATATGGTTTTTATTTTTCAATTTGTTAATGTGGTGAATTACATTGATTGATTTGCGGATGTTGAAGAATCCTTGCATCCCTGGGATAAAGCCCACTTGGTCATGGTGTACGATCTTTTTAATGTGTTGTTGGATTCTGATTGCTAGAATTTTGTTGAGGATTTTTGCATCTATGTTCATCAGTGATATTGGCCTGTAGTTTTCCTTTTTTGTAGTATCTTTGTCAGGTTTTGGTATTAGGGTGATGGTGGCCTCATAGAATGAGTTTGGAAGTTTCCCTTCCTCTGCAATTTTCTGGAAGAGTTTGAGTAGGATAGGTGTTAACTCTTCTCGAAATTTTTGGTAGAATTCAGCTGTGAAGCCATCTGGACCTGGGCTTTTGTTTGCTGGAAGATTTCTGATTACAGTTTCAATTTCCGTGCTTGTGATGGGTCTGTTAAGATTGTCTATTTCTTCCTGGTTTAGTTTTGGAAATTTGTATTTTTCTAAGAATTTGTCCATTTCTTCCAGGTTGTCCATTTTATTGGCATATAATTGCTGATAGTAGTCTCTTATGATCCTTTGTATTTCTGTGTTGTCTGTTGTGATCTCTCCATTTTCATTTCTAATTTTATTGATTTGATTTTTCTCTCTTTGCTTCTTGATGAGTCTGGCTAATGGTCTGTCAATTTTATTTATCCTTTCAAAGAACCAGCTTTTTGCTTTGTTGATTTTTGCTATGGTCTCTTTTGTTTCTTTTGCATTTATTTCTGCCCTAATTTTTAAGATTTCTTTCCTTCTGCTAACTCTGGGGTTCTCTAATTCTTCCTTTTCTAGTTGCTTTAGGTGTAGAGTTAGGTTATTTATTTGACTTTTTTCTTGTTTCTTGAGGTATGCCTGTATTGCTATGAACTTTCCTCTTAGCACTGCTTTTATAGTGTCCCACAGGTTTTGGGTTGTTGTGTTTTCATTTTCATTAGTTTCTATGCATATTTTGATTTCTTTTTTGATTTCTTCTGTGATTTGTTGGTTATTCAGAAGCGTGTTGTTCAGCCTCCATATGTTGGAATTTTTAATAGGTTTCCTCCTGTAATTGAGATCTAATCTTAGTGCATTATGGTCAGAAAAGATGCTTGGAATGATTTCGATTTTTTTGAATTTATCAAGGTTATATTTATGGCCCAGGATGTGATCTATCCT
>NW_024070668.1:0-10863 GCF_014754425.2 Oryx dammah
AAGACATTCAAAGGAGGAGACTTGGAGTTAGCAAGCAGTTTCAGTACATTATAACTTTATGGAAACAGAGAGATTGATTTGGCCAGAACAAGTTCTAAATGATGGGACCTAATTCTGAAAGCAGAAAGGGAAACTGAAATTGACAGAGCCTTAAAGTCAATTTTACATTCTAAGAAATAGAAGTTGTATCTTGATAAATATCCCATTGTTGTATGATTCTGACAATCATGTACAGGAAGGTAATGACGAATACAAACCAAAAGATATGAGATCATCTAGAATGTGTTGCCATCTAGGATGATATGAATCAAAAACTCTTCTTAGAAAATTAAATGAAATAAGAATATATTGGTTAAAATGCATGAATGTAATCATCACATTCAAACTTGTATTTGGGTAGTTATGTTATCCAAATGATGAATACAATTGATAGAATACTGCAAAGCGAACAATTTTTTTTGTCAGGGAAAGTACTGAAGGTTTCCAATTATAGCAGAACTAAAGAGCTGCTTGATGAAAGTTAAAGAGGAGAGTGAAAAAGCTGGCTTAAACCTCAACATTCAGAAAACTAAGATCATGGCATCTGGTCACATCACTTCATGGCAAATAGATGGGGAAACAATGGAGACAGTGACAGACTTTTTTGGAGGGGGCTCCAAAATCACTGCAAATGGTGACTGTAGCCATGAAATTAAAAGATGCTTGCTCCTTGGAAGAAAAGTTATGACCAACCTAGACAGCATATTACAAAGCAGAGACATTACTTTACCAACAAAGACCCATCTAGTCAAAGGTATGGTTTTTCCAGTAGTCATGTACGGATGTGAGAGTTGGACTATAAAGAAAGCTGAGTGCCAAAAAATTGATGCTGTTGAACTGTGGTGTTGGAGAAGACTCTTGAGAGTCCTTTGGACTGCAAGCAGATCCGACCAGTCCATCCTAAGGAAATCAACCCTGTATATTCATTGGAAGGACTGATGCTGAAGCTGAAACTCCAATATTTTGGCCACCTGATGTGAAGAATCGATGCATTTGAAAAGACCCTGATGCTGGGAAAGACTGAAGGTAGAAGGAGAAGGGGACAACAAAGGATGAGATGGTTGGATGGCATCACTGACACAATGGACATGAGTTTGAGTAAGCTCTGGGAGTTGGTGATGGACAGGGAGGCTTGGCATGCTGCAGTCCATGGGATCGCAAACAGTCGGATATGACTGAGTGACTGAACTGAACTGAGGTATGTCCAAGCTGGATGAGTTAAGAAGGTGTGTGACAAATAATCAAAAGTAGAATTGAATCATGCTTGACATTCTTATCCATTCAGCTTTTTAAAAATCATCAATAGAGATATGTATATCTAGTATTTTCTCTACAAAAATTTTTCAGCTTTCATGCTTCTCTGTAGATGACATGCAATTTTTCAAGAAATAAACCTGTGACCCATTTTGACACTTCCTTCTCCCTTTCCACATCCAGAGTCTCAAGTTTGTCTAGACTTAGTCTGTAGAGTCTGTCTAAAACTATAAATCTTCCCTGCTACCACCAAGCCATCTGTTTCCTGAAGTATTGCAATAGCCTCCTAACCAGTTCCCTTGTTCATTCACTACTTGTCAACCCATTCTGCAATCTGAGGCCAGTTGTTTTTTAAACACAAACAACATGAGCACAAAAGAATGGATGCTTTTGAATTGCAGTGCTGCAGAAGACTCTTGAGAGTCCCTTGGACAGCAAGGAGATCAAACCCGTCAGTCCTAAGGGAAATCAACTTCAAATAGTCACTGGAATTACTGATGCTGAAGCTCCAATACTTTGGCCACCTGATGCAAAGAGCGAACTCATTGGAAAAGACTCTGATGCTGGGAAAGATTGAAGGCGAGAGGAGAAGGGGGTGACAGAGGATGAGATAGTTGGATGACATCACCAACTCAATGGACATGAGTTTGAGCAAGCTCCAGGAGATAGTGATGAACAGAAAAGCCTGGCATCCTGCAGTTCATGAGGTCGTAAAGAATCGGACATGACTTAGCAAATGAACAAAAACATGTCGGTTATTGACTCCCTCCTGACATTCATTACCCCTTGACCTGTTTATAAATCCCTCAAAGGCTAACCTTTAAGGTGCTTTGGATAAATACAAATCTCAAACACTTCTCTTGATTATTTTGTTTGCTTACTATTGCAGTCTAACCATAAGACACTTTGCCCATAATTTTCCTTATTCAGCGATATTTCTCAGATATTTCTCAGCTCCTCAATGCTTTTTAATGGTTTAAAGCCTCACCAAGCAACTTCGTCTGCTGAAAATAGTCCTTCCTTATCTTATCCACTAGTTAGCTCTTATTCGCTCTCTACTTCACTTGCCAAAAAAGGCTGTCATTTTTAAAATGTACTGCATCTTTATCTCCTTTCCAAAAATGGTGGGTTTTGTCTCTTATCATCAAATTCTTCAGCAGCGAGTCAGCAGTTACTATGAAATGAAAGTGTTATGAAGTTAGTGACATATCACAAAGGAATCAAACAGATTTGATATTCTGCTACTATATAATACAAAGTTATATAAAGAAAAATTCATAATTTTCCAAAAAGTTTTATGAAATAAATGGAATTTTTGAGAAGCATTGGGTCCTTTGATCAATATAAAAATAAAATATCTGATTAAAAACAAAATGTTTTTAATGAGGAGCTAAACATTTACTTGCAACTTACAACAATGCTTCTCTCTGAAGACTCTATAACACCATTTAATCTACCCATTTTTTTATTATGAAAAAATATTGAGAGATTACTATTTATATAGATAGTATCTAATAACTAATTAAAATTCTATGATGATTAGATTTTTCACCCTTAGCATGACTTTGAGAATTGCATGTGTTACTATAGAGTATGGAAATAATTATATAATTTTTTTCAAAAAATATTCTTATTGTTATTTTTATTATTGACAACTGATAGAATGTCTAAAAAGATGTTTTTTGATTGGATAACATCTCCTTATTTTCTTTAACTTACAAGCTTACAGGATGTTATTGGGGAATAAGATGGTGGATTTATAAGAAAAAATGAAACACTTTGGAGAACAGAGCAATAATTAATGATTAATCATTTCTTATATGGTCCACTTTATGTCATCATATGTTTAATAGTTTTCTGTAAGCTCTTGCACACTTTTAATTTCCTCCTAGAGACAAACGGTTCTCTCTTCCCCCAAATGGCACACCCCTCTTATCTCACCTTCAGGATCAGTTTCTCCCAACTGTATTTCTGATCTTAACTGTTTCTCACTATCTGACTTCTATATTTTCACATGCGTCTCTCTCCTTTTCAAGAGCAGGGTGATGACGACGATTAATGAGAGTTTGTCAGGGGATTTCATACTGGTGGGCTTCTCCGACCACCCGCAGCTTGAGAAGATCCTCTTTGCGGTTGTGTTAACCTCCTATCTCCTGACACTGGTTGGCAACACAGCAATCATCTTGATCTCTTCTCTGGATGCTATGCTCCACACACCCATGTATTATTTTCTTACCCATCTCTCCTTTGTTGACCTCTGCTTTACCACCAGCATTGCTCCCCAGCTGCTATGGAACCTCCATGGTCCATACAAGACCATCAGTCCTACAGGCTGTGCCATTCAACTCTACGTATCCCTGGCGCTGGGATCCACTGAAAGTGTTCTCTTAACTGTCATGGCGTTTGATCGCTATGCTGCTGTTTGTCGACCACTCCATTATGCCACGGTTATGCACTCACGACTTTGCCAGTCTCTGGTAGGAATGGCATGGTTGAGTGGAGTGGGCAACACCCTAATTCAGAGCACCGTCACCCTTCGGCTGCCCCGCTGTGGGAACCGCAGGATTTACCACTTCCTCTGTGAAGTGCCTGCCATGGTCAAGTTGGCCTGTGTAAACATTCATGCCAGCGAGGTCCAGCTCTTCATGGCTTCCTTGGTGTTTCTCTTCCTCCCTCTGACACTCATCTTGATCTCATATGCATGCATTGCTCAAGCAGTAATGAGGATCAGGTCAGCTCAAGCCTGGCGAAAAGCCCTTGGCACTTGTGGGTCCCACCTCTTGGTAGTAACTCTCTTCTATGGAACCATCATAGCTATCTATATCCAGCCCAACAGCTCTTATGCCCACAGTCAAGGAAAGTTCATAACCCTTTTCTATACTGTTGTAACTCCCACCCTTAACCCTCTCATTTACACTCTGAGAAACAAAGATGTAAAGGGGGCTTTAAAGAGGCTGGTACAGAAAGATAGAGCACAGCAGAGTGAGAAACTCTGATGAGGTAGAAGTACAGACATGGCCTGACTAAGGTTGAGGTGCTGAAGGAAAGTGTACCAGAAGGCATTATCTGGAGACAGCTTCACATATATGCTGCAAAACCAAACCTGCAAGACTTTCTAGAGAATGCATAAGCCTAAAATTGCTTTCTTTCATTTCCTTCGTTAAAGTACTACAGGATAAACTGTCTAAACAGACATCTTTGTTATCTGTCAGTCAATAAATTACAAGCATGAATTACTATTTCCAAAATCTCTGTGGCTAATTTTCTTCCCTCTGTGCCCTATTTTTTTAGGTAAGTCTTGGCTTTGTCTTATTAAATGAAATCACTCTATTGGTTGGTTCCTTTGTATAAATCCTGGAGAAGGAAATGGCAACCCACTCCAGTATTCTTGCCTGGAGAATCCCATGGATGGAGGATCCTGGTGGGCTACAGTCCACAGGTCGCAAAGAGTCGGACACGACTGAGTGCCTTCACTTTCACTTTCACTTTGTATAAATAAACAGTTTGATACTCACGAGCTACATGTTTTTAACCTAGTAGTTTTACTACTACTAAGGACTTCCTTGGTGGCTCAGATGGTAAAGCGTCTGTCTACAATGTGGGCGACCCGGGTTCAATCCCTGTGTTGGGAAGATCCCCTGGAGAAGGAAATGGCAATCCACTCCAGGACTATTGCCTGGAAAATCCCATGGACAGAGGAGCCTGGTATGATACAGCCCATGGGGTTGCAAAAAGTGGGACACGACTGAGCAACTTCACTTTCACTTTCACTTTCAAAGAGTAGCAGTAACTACTCTTTAGCAGCTTATTTCTGGTTGTCTGCTGCAGTATTGCCCGTCTGGATCCCACCCTTGGACCAGTAGAAACCTGTAGCTTGAAAATCCACCTTATCTGCACTGACTCTGCAACTCACCGTCCCTTGGCCATCCTGTTTAAGTCTGCTGTTTAATTTTTTTGTTTGTTTGTTTCTCACTCTTACAGTCTAATTTGAGTCATTGGCAGGTTAGCTTTTCCTGGATATTTTCATTGTCCATAGAAATTGTGTCCACACTGGTGCCAGGAATGTGGATTTTGAGTTTTCATTCTGCATTTAGATGATTAAATGATTTCTATCAAGTGACAGATTATACGATCCAGTCCTTGCCATGTGAAAAGTGACAGGGCATTTAAATCTAATTCATTTCATGTCATTTCATCAGTGAGTGTGTGTGTGTTTGAGGGTACCAGTATTTCTAGCAGTTGTATTTCCTGATATGGGAGATATAGGGTTGAGAGGTTTTTAGTCCTTTGTCTTTCAGACATTTGGAGGAATCCTCTCTGTGTGTTTTGTGTTTGCCCCAGCATGAGTGTTCCTATATCTTAACAGAACCTTCTTTCCTCCTCCCAACACTCACATTTTTAAAATATATATTAGTTGTCAGTTCAGTAATTGTCAGTGTCTGCAAAAACGGAGTTTGTACATCTTGATATGCCACCCTCTCTTACATGTATTTTTTTTTTAATTTTACTTTACAATACTGTATTGGTTTTGCCATACATCAATATGAATCTGTCACGGGTGTACATATGTTCCCAATCCTGAACGCCCCCTCCCACCTCCCTCCCCATATCATCTCTCTGGGTCATCCCAGTGCACCAGCCCCAAGCATCCTGTATCCTGCATCAAACCTAGACTGGCGATTCATTTCTTATATGATATTATACATGTTTCAATGCCATTCTCCCAAATCACCCCACCCTCTCACTCTCCCTCTCCCTCTCCCTCTCCCACAGAGTCCAGAAGACTGTTCTATACATCTGGGTCTCTTTTGCTGTCTCGCATACAGGGTATTTTTGGCTTTGTGTGTAATGTGCTCAGTTGTGTCTGATTCTTTGCAGCCCCATGGACTATAGCCCACCAGCTTCCTCTGCCCATGGAATTCTCCAGGCAAGAATACTGAAGTAGGTGCCATTTCCTACTACGGAGTTCTTCCTGACCTAGAATTGAACCTGGGTCTCCCGAGTCTCTTGCATTTGGGGCTTTAGTAAAATTTTATACTTAAAAGCCTTAAACTAAAAGGAAACTGAATCCCTAACTTCTCACATTTGAATTTCTTTGATTGGTTTGCCAAAACTTTCAAATGATTAGATTATTTGAAATCAGTGTTCTTTCAAGACTCTTTAAATAGGCTGAGTAGAGCAGAGACAAAAAAGTTATGCCGTTGCAAATCAGACAAAATGATTCAGTAAAATGAGAGTTTTCTACAGCAGTATCAATCAAGATTTAATATTCTCAAAACCATAAACAAGTTAGTCTTTTAATGGAAAACTAAGGGAAACCAATGCTGTTATTAAAGGACATGGATTCTGAGAAAAGAGAATGTCCTGTTAAATTCAAAAGGGAGTCATAATACTACTAAGATTTCTCACCAACGAGGCCTCTTGAGAGATCTAATGATATTTAATTATATGGCTTTATTTCTTTTTTCTTTACTATGTAGCAGTGCTCTGTTTCTACTTTAAATCACTTTCTACTACATTTACTTATCTAATATTTATGAACTGATAAAATTTTCAATTTTTATAACTATATTTTTAAGTAAACAAATCAGTATTTCTTTTCTTCATGAAGAGGGAGATAATTAATTAAAATATAATTTTTTTAAATGCCATGGTGTTATGGCTGATTTACAAAGATAAGCTGTGTGCTATATCAACCTAAAGCAAAAGAAACTTAGACTTCTATTATCATGTACCATTTTGCTTTAAATTATGGATTGACTTTTAGAAGATTTTTTTTCTCACATTGTAACTCCAAGTTAAAAAATATTTTCTGAATCTAATTAATGGTTTTTATTATTGGCTACATGATAAAATAAAACTGAATCAGGTTTCATTAGTTTTGAACAATTTTAAAGTCTTTAAATGTGATATGTAACTATGTATGGAGAACATATATATTATCATTACTTAAGTTTATTCTTTTGAAATGTTAGACTGCTTAATAATTTTGTCATTAAAAACTGCTCTATGTATTTCTCCTTGTAAGAATGTCAGCATGAATTTCTAGTTATACAATCTTGACATAAAGAAGAAAATACCAAACATGACTGTCAACTTGATTAATCACAAAAAGAAAATAAAAACACATGGAGCCATTTCCCAGATATGAAACTTGAACATTACACACTCTCCAAGGCCCCCTCATTCCTATTCCATTCATTAATTTTCTTACCCACATATAATCACTACCCAGTTCAGTTCAGTTCAGTCGCTCAGTCGTATCCTATTCTTTACAACCCCATGAATCGCACCAGGCCTCCCTGTCCATCACCATCTCCCGGAGTTCACCCAGACTCATGTCCATCGAGTCCATGATGCCATCCAGCCATCTCATCCTCAGTCGTCCCCTTCTCCTCCTGCCACCAATCCCTCCCAACATCAGAGTCTTTTCCAATGAGTCAACTCTTCGCATGAGGTGGCCAAAGTACTGGAGTTTCAGCTTTAGCATCATTCCTTCCAAAGAAATCCTGGGGTTGATCTCCTTCAGAATGGACTGGTTGGATCTCCTTGCAGTCCAAGGGACTCTCAAGAGTCTTCTCCAACACCACAGTTCAAAAGCATCAATTCTTCAGCGCTCAGCCTTCTTCACAGTCCAACCCTAACATCCATACATGACCACAGGTAAAACCATAGCCTTGACTAGACGGACCTTAGTCGGCAAAGTAATGTCTCTGCTTTTGAATATACTATCTAGGTTGGTCATAACTTTTCTTCCAAAGAGTAAGCGTCTTTTAATTTCATGGCTGCAGCCACCATCTGCAGTGACTTTGGAGCCCAAAAAAATAAAGTCTGACACTGTTTCACTGTTTCCCCATCTATTTCCCATGAAGTGATGGGACCGGATGCCATGATCTTCCTTTTCTGAATGTTGAGCTTTAAGCCAACTTTTTCGCTCTCCTCTTTAACTTTCATCAAGAGGCTTTTTAGCTCCTCTTCACTTTCTGCCATAAGGGTGGTGTCATCTGCATATCTGGGGTGATTGATATTTCTCCCAGCAATCTTGATTCCAGCTTGTGTTTCTTCCAGGCCAGCGTTTTTCATGATGTATTCTGCATAGAAGTTAAATAAGCAGGGTGATAATATACAGCCTGGACGTACTCCTTTCCCTATTTGGAACCAGTCTGTTGTTCCATGTCCAGTTCGAACTGTTGCTTCCTGACCTGCATACAGATTTCTCAAGAGGCAGGTTAGGTGGTCTGGTATTCCCATCTCTTTCAGAATTTTCCACAGTTTCTTGTGATCCACACAGTCAAGGCTTTGGCATAGTCAATAAAGCAGAAATAGATGTTTTTCTGGAACTCTCTTGCTTTTTCCATGATCCAGCGGATGTTGGCAATTTGATCTCTGGTTCCGGCGCACTAAGCGCAGGCAGCTGTGAGAGCCAGTCGGAGCACTAAGCCCACGTCCGAGTTCAGGGGCAGCGGCCTAGGGTGCCAGGCTGCGATGGCGCAGGAATGGCTGAGAGGAGCTACCCTGTGTCCGAGGTCAGGGGCAGCGGCCGGGAGGAGCTATCCCGCGTCCGAGGTCAGGGGTGGCCGGGAGAAGCCACCTTGCGCCCGAAGCCAGGGGCGGTGACGCTGAGGAGCCACCCCGAGCCCAAGGCCAGGGGCGGCAGCTGGGAGGAGCAACCGAGGAGGGGTGGATGCTCAGGTGCAGGAGGGCCTAGAGGAGCTATCCCACGTTGAAGGTCAGGAACGGCGGTGGTGGGGAGATACCCCTCATCCAAGGTAAGGAGCAGCGGCTGTGCTTTGCTGGAGCAGCCGTGAAGAGATACCCCACGCCCAAGGTAAGAGAAACCCAAGTAAGATGGTAGGTGTTGCAAGAGGCCATCAGAGGGCAGACACACTGAAACCATACTCACAGAAAACTAAATCTAATCACACTAGGACCACAGCCTTGTCTAACTCAATGAGACCAAGCCATGCCTGTGGGGCAACCCAAGATGGGCGGGTCACGGTGGAGAGGTCTGACAGAACGTGGTCCACTGGAGAAGGGAATGGCAAGCCTCTTCAGTATTCATGCCTTGAGAACCTCATGAACAGTATGAACAGTATGAAATCACTACCCAGATGTCTAAAAACAAAGTTTGTTTTACGTGTTTACGAACTTTGCATAGATTGAATAGTGCCATACATAATCTTTTCGTTTCACTTGTTTCTGAGATTCATCCAGAACATTGCATGTAGCAGTATTTTGCTTTCATTGCTGTATAGTATTCTATATTATGAATATAGTACACTTTATTGATCATTTAACTACTGAATATTTGATCATTTCTATTTGGTTTTATTATCAGTACTGCTTGTATGAATGTTTTATTTTAAATACTTTGATGGGTGTATCTAGTAATGGAATTTCTAAGTAATATGGAATGCACATGCTAAGCTTCAGTAGGTATACTGCCTAACAGTTTTCAGGTGGAGGAACCATTGTAGACTTCCACCAGCCATGTATGAGAATTCCTTCTGCTCACATTTTTAATAACACTTGGAAGTATTAGTCTGTCTTAGTTTAGGTATTCTGGGAATCTTATAGTAGTATTAAATTGTGAGTTTAAGTTGCATTTCCATGATGGCTAAAGTAGTTGAGCGTCTTTTTTGTATGTTGATTGGTCATATTTAAGAATCAACTTTTGTGAAGCACCTATTCAAGATTTTAGGACATTTTTATGTTAGATTAACTGCTTTTTCTCCTTCTGGATTTGTAGATATTTGTATTTTCTGGTCTAACTTTTGCTGTAGTAAGTTTTATAAACATATTATCCTGCACTATGGTTTGACATTTCACTTTCTTAATGCTATCTTGTGTTTAAAAAAGTTGCTAATGAAATCTGATTTATCAATGACTTCCTTATATTAGTGCTATTTATGCATTATATTTTTAAAAAACTTCTCTTTCCAACCCCCAAATCATAAACATATTCATTCATCAGTGTTATTTTCCAGATTGTTTGATGTTTGCCATTCACATTTATAGTCTCTAAAATCTATGTTTATATTCTCTAAAAATATTTGTGTGAGAGAAATGTCAATATTTATTTTTTATGAATATCCAATTGACAAAGCACTATTTAAAAATCACTGTTTCCTTTTTTTATTTATTCTAATTGGAGGTTAATTACTTTACAATATTGTATTGGTTTTGCCATACAGCAACATGAATCTGCCACAGGTATGCACGTGTTCCCCATCCTGAAACCCCCTCCCGCCTCCCTCCCCACACCATCTCTCTGGGTCTTCTCAAAAAAAAAAAAAAAAATCACTGTTTCCTCTCTTCTCTTCAGGATCAAATTTGTTACAAATCTAGTGTCTAAAATAATGTGGGTCTCTTTCTGGATTCTCCATTGTGTTTAATTATTTTCCTTGTCTATTCTTGTGCCCATAAGACATTTATTATTAATAATAAATCTTGATATCAAGATTCCCAAGCCTTAACACTTTGTTTGAAGGGGAAAATTATAGATCTATCTCTCTCTCATGAACATAATGAAAAATTCTAAGCAAATTATTAACATTTGAATCTAAAATA
>NW_024070669.1:0-10859 GCF_014754425.2 Oryx dammah
TAGTGATGCTTTCTAAGGCCCACTTGACTTCACATTCCAAGATGTCTGGCTCTAGATTAGTGATCACATCATCATGATTATCTGGGTCGTGAAGATCTTTTTTGTACAGTTCTTCCGTGTATTCTTGCCACCTCTTCTTAATATCTTCTGCTTCTGTTAGGTCCATACAATTTCTGTCCTTTATCAAGCCCATCTTTGCATGAAATGTTCCCTTGGTATCTCTAATTTTCTTAAAGAGATCTCTAGGAGTCATCTGGTGAAACCTAAACAAATGTAGGTCTATGCCTTCATCAAATGTGGGAATAGCAAGCTGGTATTGTGGTTACCTGAAATTGAATGAGTTAAATTGGACAGTTGCTTTGGACTCAACAGGTCCATGAGTACTCTTGGTCTTTACCACTTCATGGGTCCAAGAATGAAGCATCCCATGCCCATGTTAGATGGTCCTGCTTCTAATCAGAGGATCTGAGCTTAAGATGCAGGGCATAGCTTCTGCAGATGGACTCTGGGACCCAGGCATCCTTCTTATAGCCCCAGGGTTTTACAGCTACATCTTATGAACTCCGGGTGACTTTTCTTAGCTTGTGAAGCAGGGGATCTGTCTTAGAAAGCTCTTTGTTCTCGATGTGTTAAAATGTGCATCGTGCTCCAGATTTAGAGCTGTCATCAAGATTCTGAAGCATCGATAGTAGGTCAGTCTGGAAACCCCTGACTCCTCAGAAAGTATGAATTACACCAAGGGTCTTTCTTCCTTCACGCAAAGGACCGTGGCCCAGCTTATTATAAACTAAACAATGAATTGAGGTTTTGTTGCTGCTTTTCTGCCTCTTCACCCCTCTGAACTCAACCCACCCTCCCCGCCCCAAGAAAGGTTCAAGGTCCCAACTGGCGCAAACTAATTCTGAATTCAGGAACGACATCTGGGATGTGAAAGGGTGATCATGTGGCTGTGTAATATTAACTTTCCAGAGAGCAGGGTACAGGACGTGAGCTGACTTGTCGGGACAAAATGTCTCTTTCAGACAAAGAGCCTGTGAACAGGGTTGAGAGGAAAGACCTGCATGGGAGCAGGCAGGGCCCTTTGATCGTCCTTGAGGGTCATTGGGAAAGACTGTGTTGAGGTTCAGCAAAACAGAGCAAAGCAAACAGCCTTTGTGACTCCATTCCTTGTAGAAATCTTAAAAAAAGAAAAAAAGAAGAAAACTGCCTCCAGGAAGAAGAAAAGTCCAAGAGTGATTCGGAGAATCTGCAAAGCAAATGAAGGCCTTGGAGGTGCCCACATCAGATGGGCACTCTGCGTGGATTTAAGATTTTCATCCACCCATCAGTGTGTGGCCATACTGCTCCTCGAGTCTGAGGTCTTGTGAGGCCCCAGGCCATCAGGGAGTGCACATAGATGGCCTGGGAGCTCTATCAGAGCCTTAATTCACACTTAAGAGCTGGCAGGAGAAAAACAAATATCATATATCATCACATATGTGTGCAATCTAGAGAAATGGTGCAGATGAACTTATTTCCAAGGCAGGAGTAGAGATGGAGACATGTGGATGGTGGTGGGGGTGGGAAGGGCGGGACAAACTGGGAGAGTAGCGTTGACGTCAATACACACCACCGTGTGTACACTAGCTATCTAGTAGGAAGCTGCTGTGCAGCACCGGGAGCTAGCTTTGTGCTCTGTGATGACCTAGAGCGGTGGGGCGGGAAGGGGGGTCATGAGGGCGGCGCAAGACGGGGGCATGTATGTATACATATAGCTGATTTCCTTCGTTGTACAGTAGAAACCAACACAACATTGTAAAGCAGTTAGACTCCAATAAAAATTCAATTAAAAGAAAAAAAAAAGAGCCTTGGCAGGGGTGGGCAGGCTTCTTAGCTCCCACACCCCCACTTCCCAGGACAAAGCTACTGTGACTCAGGGCCGTGCAAAGCCTGTTTTATTTAATTTCATTTGAGGGCTGAAAGGCAAAAAGATTCTAACACACAGCACTTTTTCTAAGCAGGAAAAGAGCAGATGGGATACAGGGCTTGTACACAATTATTTTATTACTTGAGTTATTACTGGTGTTTGCTCCATCTCAGAACAGAACCATGGGAAACCTCAATGTCATTAGACAGATGTGTGCTGAGTCTCTGATGGGTGGGATGTTCTCCCAGTAGGGTTTTTTATTTAGAGCCAACACAGTTTGATCCTTGGTCTGGAAAGATCTCTTGGAGAAGGAAATGGCAACCCACTTCAGTATTCTTGCCTGGGAAATCCCACGGACAGAGGAGCCTGTGGGTTACAGTCTATGGGGTCGCAAAGAGTCGGATGCCGCTGTGACTAAACGATGAGCCACTTTCAGGCATAGTTACAAAGCAAAATCACAGACCACGAGAATGCGAGTTTGGGGAGGCCCTTAGAAGTCACAGTTGTCAGATCCCTCTTGTTACAGATGGGAATTGGAAGCCCAGAGAGGTGAACTTATTTGGAAGATCACTTTGCTTGCTGATAACCAAGACAGGTCAAGAACCCAGGACTGCAGCAAGATACAGTGGAAAGAACATGGGCCTATGACCCGTCAGGTCTGCCACTCACTGGCTGGCTGTGTGATCTCAGATAAGTCACTTGGCCTCTCTGAGTTTCCTTATTTATGAAAATGTTTGTAGAGATGTGATACTTGTCTGTCTTCTCTCAGAAGTTTGTCAGAGCAAATGAGTGTGAAGGCACTTTACAAAGTGCTCTACAAAAATGATTGTGTGCGTGTGTGTGTCCATACCAAAATATAGCCTATATAGTATCATGGGAAGACCTTAGGAGAAGAGTCCACGTTGGTTAGGATTCTTTTGCTCATTCCATGGCAAATAATAAATTCCAATATAAACTCACTAGAAAGGAAGAAGGCAGGAAGAGTGGGAAGGACAGAGAGAGAGAATGAAGGTGGTGGGGATACTGAGATTAACTTATTGATCCTGTAAATGAAAAGAGCAGAGAGAATAGACACGAGGCTCAGCTGGACCCAGGGGCTGGGGTGGTATCTTGTGGCTCCTCTTCTCTCCTCCGTGCCTGTTGTCCTCTTTAGCAGGATCTTCACAGTGGCTCCTGGTGGTCTCAAGCTCACATCACCCTTACAACCACTAGTCCCAGTGAAAAGAGGGGCTTCTTGCTTTTTTTTATCTCCCATTGAAATGCGGGCCTGACTTGTGTCCATCTTCAAAGCAACAATGGCCAAGGGGCAGAACATATAGTGGCTAGTTGAGCCTGAGTCAAATAAGCTCCTTAGTAAAAGGGGGTAGAGATATCTTCCCCAGAACAACAAAGACTGAGGGGAGAGGAATGGCTTCCAAAAAATGTGATACCATTACCAGAAATATCAATAACCTCAGATATGCAGATGATACCACCCTAATGGCAGAAAGCAAAGAGGAACTAAAGAGCTTCTTGATGAAGGTAAAAGAGGAGAGTGGAGATGCTGGCTTAAAACTCAACATTCAAAAAATGAAGATCATGACATCTGATCCCATAACATCATGGCAAATAGATGGGGATAAAATGGAAACAGGGCCAGACTTTATTTTGGGGGGCTCCAAAATCACTGTGGACAGGGACTGCAGCCATGAAACTAAAAGATGCTTGCTCCTCGAAAGAAAAGCTGTGACAAACCTAGACAGCATATTAAAAAGCAGAGACATCACTTTGCTGACAAAGGACTGTCTAGTCAAAGCCATGGTTTTTCCAGTGGTCATGTACAGATGTGTAATTGATGCTTTTGAACTGTGGTGTTGAAGAAGACTTTTGAGAGTCCCTTGGACTGCAAGGAGATCAAACCAGCCCATCCTAAAGGAAATCAACACTCATATTCATTGGAAGGATTGGTGCTGAAGCTGAAGCTCCAATACTTTGGCCATCTGATGTGAAGAGCTGACCCATTGAAAAAGAACCTAATGCTGGGAAACCTTGAGGGCAGGAGGAGAAGGGGATGACAGGATGAGATGGTTGGATGGCGTCACCGACTCAATGGGCATGAGTTTGCGCAAACTCCAGAGATAGTGAAGGACAAGGAAGCCTGGCGTGCTCCAGTCCATGGGGTCACAGACAGTCAGACACGACTGAGTGACTAACAACAACAACCAGTAACAGAAGAAGGGGAACAGGTGAGACAGAGGAAATAGCTGAGAGCCAGGTGGTCTCAGGCTCCATCCACACTTATGGAGACTTGAGCTCACTCCTTCACTTCCCAGAACCTCAGTTCTCCTTCTGTGACATAAAGAGGATGCTCCTGTCCCGGCAGGGAGCAGAGAGAGGTACATAGGGTACCCTGAACATGGGCAGGAAAGCTGAGCAACTGCTGGAGAGGAGAATCAGCTCTGAAGGCATCAGTGAGATGATGCCAGAGGAAAAAAACCATCTTCTCCCCAGTACTCTACTTTCAGGAAAGTACTACAAGTGGTTGGAAGTAAGAGGCTCATAAACAGTCTGGGGTGGAGGGGTGGCAGCCCAAGCCCCTCATCTGCCTCTTGGAGAAAGTACAATTACCTACACAGCTTACATTGTCTTGTGGGGACTTCTGAGTGTGGCTTTCTAGCTGAACTGTGCCAGACTGAGCAGGAGGCTGGTCACTGCACCCCTCCTCACCCACCTCCCTTTGGGAACCCTCACTTATCTCTTAAATGTGGTTACAATGTTTTTTTTTTTTTTTTCTAATTTCATTTATTTGACCAACTCAATGGACATGAGTTTAAGTAAACTCCAGGAGCTGGTGATGGACAGGGAGGCCAGGCGTGCTGCAGTCCATGGGGTCACAAAGAGGTCGGACACGACTGAGCAACTGAACTGAACTGAACTGATGTCTTTCTTTGGGGCTGTGCTGGCGTTTGCTGCAGCTCAGTCTTTTCTCTACCTGCAGAGCTCTGGCTTCTCACTGAGGCGGCTTCTGCTGTGGAGCGTGGACCCTAGGAAGCTTCGGTAGTTGTGGACAGGGTGCCACATGTGAAAGTAACTTTGCACACGTCCTCAGTAGATAATTTGTGTTCCTTTTTAAAAAAATTTTACTTAAGTGACAGTGTGAGGGATGGCTGGGGACTCAAAGCTACATCATGAGAGGAAGAGGATGAAAGAATTGGAGATGATTAAAAGAGAGGGACCCCTTCACAGATCATTGCCTTGTCATGGCAAAGGGGCTTGCATAATTCAGTGAAGCTATGAGCCGTGCTTGCCTTGGAAACTAACTGAGACCATTCTGTCATTTTTGAGATTGCACCCAAATACTGTATTTCATACTCTTTTGTTGATTATGAGGTCTACTCCATTTCTTTTCTGGGATTCTTGTCCACAGTAGTAGATATAATTGTCATCTAAATTAAATTCACCCATTCGCATCCATTTAGTTCACTGATTCCTAAGATGTTGATGTTTATTCTTACCATCTCCTGCTTGACCACATCCAATTACCTTGATTCATGGGCCCACCATTCCAGGTTCTTATGCAGTACTGTTCTTTGCAGCATCAGATTTTACTTTCAGCATCAGACACATCCATAACTGTGTCGTTTCCACTTTCACCCAGCTGCTTCATTCTTTCTGGGGCTATTGGTAATTCTCCTCCATGCTTCCTCAGTAGCATACTGGACACCTTCAGACCTAGGGAACTCATCTTTTGGTGTCATATCTTTTTGTTCTTTGCTGCGATTCATGGGGTCACAAAGAGTCAGACAGGACTGAGCGACTGAACTGAACTGAACTGAACTGCTCATGATATTGTCACGGTAAGTATACTGGGGTGGTTTGCCATTCCCTTCTCCAGTGGATCACGCTTTGTCAAATCTCTCTGCTATGACCCATCTGTCTTGGGTGGTCCTACATGGCATGGGCAACCTACCGAGAACAAAAGAGGAGGAATCCTGGCTGTGCACAGGGGTTATTGTAACTCTTTCTGGATAATGAGGGGCTGATGCTGCGAACGGGCAGTAACGTGTTCCAAGCCCCTCATGGGGCTTCACCAGCAGCCCAGCAGAATTTAGAGATGAGATTTAGGGGAATGCATCCTGGGGAAGCACTTCTGACTCCTAGGTTTGCCAACAATGAAGTCGCTTGTGCTAATTTTCCGATCACTTCAGTGTAGGGGCAGCATGGGGACACGGCTTGGCACAGCCCACAGAAAGAATCCAATATTTTCCCTGCAGGGCATCCTAGCAAACGTTCCCCTCAGCCTCAGCCCTCAGACTTTACTAGGTTAAGTCTTATGCTCAGGGACTTCCCTGGCAGTCTCATGGTTAAGACTTTGCCTTCTGATGCAGGCGTATGGATTTGATTCCTGATGAGGGAGCTGAGGTCCCACATGCCTCGTGACTAAAAACACTGTAACATAAAATAGAAACAATGCTATAACAAATTCAATAAAGACTTTTTAAATGGTTCACATTAAAAAAAGAAGAAGCTTAAAAAAAAAGTCTTGCTCTTGGCCTTAGCACTATCTTTTGAGAAACCTCTGCACCATGAGAGTGAAGTGCAGGAAGAAGCTGAAGCTTCTTTGTGCTGAAGCACAAAAGAAGAAAGATGAGGCAGATGTCCCAGTAAACTTGTGCACCCGCGGAAATCACAGAAGCGGAAACGAGGGGAGCTCGAGGCTGGGACAAAGTGTGGACTGCACGCCTACTATCTAGAACTTCTCAGTGGGTCTGGAACACCTATGGCCATTCTAATCGCCTCGACCACCCTTGAGAGACCCCCCTTGCTCATCTCAAAGCTGTCCCTTTTGGCCCTTTGCCCTAGCCCTGTGATACTACGGACTAGTTGTGTTCTCAGTTGTGGCTGAATGTAATGTGTACAATAAATCATCTCTTTTGCTGCCTTAGCTGAAGAAGAAAAAAAGTCTTAAACTCTGACTGACTCCCACCTTCCAGAGCCTGAGGGAATTTTCTGGAACTAGTGAAGGTCACCCTGTCAGCCCGTGCATGGCTGGCTTGAAGGGCTGGGAATTATTATTAGACCCCAGGAGCAGCCCTCAACCGGTGGCTCTCAGGAGCTAGGGAATAAATATCTCAGCCCTGGGGCAGGACGATTCCCAGGACCAGTCTGCACTTTTTCCCAGAGCTTTTCTGGGAGCCTGGGCTGCAGTTACACAAAGAGATGACTTGAGAATCACACTCCGTATCTTTCCCATCTCAATGCTCCTTCCCCTCTGGGGGTTGCTGGGGTCACTTCCCAAATAAACTACTTTCTCTGGAAGCTTTCTTTCAGGTTCTGAGCTGCGGGAGCCCAGATTAGGAGAGGGAGCTTCCAACACTGCTGGTTCATGTTTAGTGACTACTCCTGGGGGGTCTCCGGCTAGGAGGGGCTCCAGGAGGAACTAGGGTGGCTGGGATGCAGCACCTGAGGACGAGGACAGCCGGGGTGCGGGGCGGGAAGGCGGCTGCGCCAGGACATGTTCTCCACCTAAGGGGCTAAGACACTCTCTGAGATGCAGCCCCAGCAGCAGCCAGGCAACCAGCCTGGGAGTCCTTGGCCTCTCCTTGGTTTCCTCAAGCAAAGAATATTTTTGGAACAAGAGCTCCTAGAGGCCAGGCCTCCTTGCCTTTTTTGGCCAGGGCCTGCATGGGAGTCATCCTATGCATGCCCATCAGAGTTCTTAGGAAGCTCTGTTTACCAGTAACTCAGTCTTCACACACTGGAGCCAGGCAGGTGGGCAGGTGTCCAGGCTCTGGACTGCTTAGGACTAGCAGGCCAAGGCTTCTTTATTTCAGATACAGAAGGAGCACATCTCCCCACCCTTGTGACCTCCCCCACCCCATCAATTTCAGGTCCATCCCCTGTCAGGGCTTCAAGTCTGTGTTGACCGCCCAGCCCCTCTGCCATCACTTCCAGACCCTTCTCCTTCTTTAAAGAACAGAACAGGTATATTTCTAATGGACTACTTGATACAGAGGCTAGTGTGGTGTGGATGGATTACACGAATGACAGATAATACAAATATATTTTATTTGAAACAAACAAAAATGCTCACACAGCTCAATGGTTCACTTAGAAACAAACTCTTGCTTGATAGTATTACTGAGCAAAAGCAAACCTGAAACACAGACATGCTTCTTTTTTGACATGTATTTGGAGGAACGTGCTACTTGGTTTTTAAAAACTGACCCCTCCTTAAGGCCTGGCCATGGAAGTGTAAGCAATGTGAATGAATCTGCCATTACCCTTTGTCACGTCATATTTTTGTCACCTGTGTATTCTGAGGGCACATCTGTATCTGCCAATACACGTGGGACATGGGATCCTTCCCTCTTCTTGCTTCAAGTTACCACCACCCTTGTCTTGTGTATTGTTCTTCTTTGTGGACAGAAGTAAGGCTGTCTATTGACACCATGTTTTATGGGTAAGGAGTACAAAGTTTAGTGGGTGACAAAGAGATGTACATAGACAATTAGAAACCTGGAAAAAACTTAAGTGTCCATCCAGGAAGAATATGGATAAAGAGGTGTGTACAGTCATTCTATAAAAGACTTGTGCAGCTGTTAAAAGACTTAAAGGTAGATCTATACATCAAGACATAGGAAAATGTTGCTGTCAGGTTTTTTGTTTTTAATTAATTATAGCCATGAAAAGACACAGAGGAGGCTTAAGCTTGTGTGCTGCTAAATGAAAGATATCAGGCTGAAAAGGATACAGACTGTGTGGTTCCAACAATATGACATTCTGAAAAAGGTAAAAATACAAAGACAGTAAAAAGACCAGTAGGCTTCCCGTCCAAAATATCTGAGTAGAATGACGTGCTCATTTCCTCCTATGAGAGCACCACAATTGCAACCAGCTGTTGAACAACCACTGACAGCTAAAAGATTCCCCACGTCCAAAGAAAAGGAAGGAGCCACAGTGAGACAGTAGGAGGGGTGCAGTTAGGGTAAAATCAAATCCCACATGGGTGCAGAAGACAACTCAAAATCTGGAGAAAAATAACACTGAAGAAGTTCTCCCACTGTTGTGAAGGTTCTGAATCCCACGTCCGGCTTCCCAGCCTGGCGATCTGACAAAGGGACTGGGAATCCTAGGGGAATCCGGCCCTGAAGGTCACCAGGATTTGATTATAGGACTTCCACAGGACTGGGGAAAACAGGGACTCCAGCCTTGGAGGACACAATCAAAATCTTGCACACAACAAGACCCAGAGGAAAGGAGCAGTGACTCCACAGAAAACTGAACCAAAGCTACCTGCTAGTGTTGGAAGGTGTCCTATAAAGGCGTGGGTCCATAGGGGCCCCCCACAGGGATGGGCACACTGGTGGCACAGTCTTGGAAGGTACCCCTTGGTGTAAGCCTTCTTGGAGGTCAACATTAACCCTACCATAAAGCCTATAGACTGCAGGGCAGGGTCCCCTCAGGCCAAATAACTACCTGGGAGGGAGTGCAGTCCCATCCATCAGCAGATAATTGGATTAAAGCTTTACTGAGCAATGTCTAGAGTTCCAGAGAATAGCAAGAAGAGATAAGAAAGCCTTCTTCAGCAAAGAAATAGAGGAAAACAACAGAATAGGAAAGACTAGAGATCTCTTCAAGAAAATTAGAGATACCAAGGGAACATTTCATGCAAAGATGGGCTCAATCAAGGACAGAAATGGTCTGGACCTAACAGAAGCAGAAGATATTAAGAAGAGGTGGCAAGAATACACAGAAGAACTGTACAAAAAAGATCTTCAGGACCCTGATAATCACGATGGTGTCATCACTAATCTAGAGCCAGACATCCTGGAATGTGGAGTCAAGTGGGTCTTAGAAAGCATCACTATGAACAAAGCTAGTGGAGGTGATGAATTCCAGTAGAGCTCTTTCAAATCCTGAAAGATGATGCTGTGAAAGTGCTGCACTCAATATGCCAGCAAATTGGGAAAACTCAGCAGTGGCCACAGGACTGCAAAAGGTCACTTTTCATTCCAATCCCAAAGAAAGGCAATGCCAAAGAATACTCAAACTACCGCACAATTGCACTCATCTCACATGCTAGTAAAGTAATGCTCAAAATTCTCCAAGCCAGGTTTCAGCAATACGTGAACCATGAACTCCCTGATGTTCAAGCTGGTTTTAGAAAAGGCAGAGGAACCAGAGATCAAATTGCCAACATCCGCTGGATCATGGAAAAAGCAAGAGAGTTCCAGAAAAACATCTATTTCTGCTTTATTGACTATGCCAAAGCCTTTGACTGTGTGGATCACAATAAACTGTGGAAAATTCTGAAAGAGATGGGAATATCAGACCACCTGACCTACCTCTTGAGAAATCTGTATGCAGGTCAGGAAGCAACAGTTAGAACTGGACATGGAACAACAGACTGGTTCCAAATAGGAAAAGGAGTACATCAAGGCTGTATATTGTCACCCTGCTTCTTTAACTTCTATGCAGAGTACATCATGAGAAACGCTGAACTGGAAGAAACACAAGCTGGAATCAAGATTGCCGGGAGAAATATCAATAACCTCAGATATGCAGATGACACCACCCTTATGGCAGAAAGTGAAGAGGAACTAAAAAGCCTCTTGATGAAAGTGAAAGTGGAGAGTGAAAAAGTTGGCTTAAAGCTCAACATTCAGAAAACGAAGATCATGGCATCTGGTCCCATCACTTCATGGGAAATAGATGGGGAAACAGTGGAAACAGTGTCAGACTTTTATTTTGGGGGGCTCCAAAATCACTGCAGATGGTGACTGCAGCCATGAAATTAAAAGACGCTTACTCCTTGGAAGAAAAGTTATGACCAACCTAGATAGCCTATTCAAAAGCAGAGACATTACTTTGCAGACTAAGGTCCGTCTAGTCAAGGTTATGGTTTTCCCTGTGGTCATGTATGGATGTGAGAGTTGGACTGTGAAGAAAGCTGAGCACTGAAGAATTGATG
>NW_024070670.1:0-10856 GCF_014754425.2 Oryx dammah
GGCGATATTTTTCACAGAACTAGAACAAATAATTTCAAGATTTGTATGGAAATACAAAAAACCACGAATAGCCAAAGCAATCTTGAGAAAGAAGAATGGAACTGGAGGAATCAATTTGCCTGACTTCAGGCTCTACTACAAAGCCACAGTCATCAAGACAGTATGGTATTGGCACAAGGACAGACATATAGATCAATGGAACAAAATAGAAAGCCCAGAGATAAACCCACATACATATGGACACCTTATCTTTGACAAAGGAGGCAAGAATATACAATGGAGTAAAGACAATCTCTTTAACAAGTGGTGCTGGGAAAACTGGTCAACCACTTGTAAAAGAATGAAACTAGATCACTTTCTAACACCGCACACAAAGATAAACTCAAAATGGATTAAAGATCTAAATGTAAGACCAGAAACTATAAAACTCTTAGAGGAGAACATAGGCAAAACACTCTCTGACATAAACCACACAGCAGGATCCTCTATGATCCACCTCCCAGAATACTGGAAATAAAAGCAAAAATAAACAAATGGGATCTAATTAAAATTAAAAGCTTCTGCACAACAAAGGAAAACATAAGCAAAGTGAAAAGACAGCCTTCCGAATGGGAGAAAATAATAGCAAATGAAGCAACTGACAAACAACTAATCTCAAAAATATACAAGCAACTCCTGAAACTCAATTCCAGAAAAATAAACGACCCAATCAAAAAATGGGCCAAAGAACTAAATAGACATTTCTCCAAAGAAGACGTACGGATGGCTAACAAACACATGAAAAGATGCTCAACATCATTTATTACTAGAGAAATGCAAATCAAAACCACAATGAGGTACCACTTCACACCAGTCAGAATGTCTGCGATCCAAAAATCTGCAAGCAATAAATGCTGGAGAGGGTGTGGAGAGAAGGGAATCCTCCTACACTGTTGGTGGGAATGCAAACTAGTACAGCCACTATGGAGAACAGTGTGGAGATTCCTTAAAAAATTGCAAATAGAAATGCCTTATGACCCAGTAATCCCACTGTTGGGCATACACACAGAGGAAACCAGAATTGAAAGAGACACATGTACCCCAATGTTCATCGCAGCACTGTTTATAATAGCCAGGACATGGAAACAACCTAGATGTCCATCAGCAGATGAATGGATAAGAAAGCTGTGGTACATATACACAATGGAGTATTACTCAGCCATTAAAAAGAATACATTTGAATCAGTTCTAATGAGATGGATGAAACTGGAGCCAATTATACAGAGTGAAGTAAGCCAGAAAGAAAAACACCAATACAGTATACTAACACATATATATGGAATTTAGAAAGATGGCAATGATGACCCTGTATGCAGGACAGCAAAAAAGACACAGATGTGTATAGTGGACTTTTGGACTCAGAGGGAGAGGGAGAGTGTGTGATGATTTGGAAATGGCATTGAAACTTGTATAATGTCATGTAGGAGTCGAATTGCCAGTCTATGTCTGATGCAGGATATGGCACGCTTGGGGCTGATGCGCGGGGATGACCCAGAGAGATGTTGTGGGGAGGGGGGTGGGAGGGGGGTTCATGTTTGGGAATGCATGTACACCTGTGGTGGATTCATGTCAATCTATGCCAAAACCAATACAGAATTGTAAAGTAAAAATTAAAAAAATAAATAAATAAAGCAAACTTCATATATATATATATATATATATATAATAATTCTTGTGACTTTGTTTCTTCTTCTTCTTTTCTTTAATATTGTATTTTTGAAAAGCCAACCTCTACTCTAGATTTTTAATCTTTGCTTTTTGGTATTTGTTATCAATTTTGTACCTTCAAAAACCCAATCTTCAGTACCCATTTTTACTGGCTTAACCACTCTCTCCTCCTTTGGACTCTCCTTTTTCTCCACCAGGTCGCCTATGTCTCGTCCCTCCCACTTCTCTTCTCTACCCAACTCTGTGAATCTCTGTGTTCCAGATGGTGGAGAACACTTAGGGAACTGATTACTGGCTGGATCTGTCTCTCTCCTTTTCATTACCCCCTTTTATCCTCCTGGCCACCTCTGTCTCCTTCCTCCCTCTTCTCTTCTATGTATAACTCCGTGAACATCTCTGAGCAGTCCAGACTGTGGAGCGCACATAAGGAAGTGATTACTGACTAGCTTGCTCTCTCCTCTTTTGATTCCACCTTGTCTCATTCGGGTCACCTCTAACTCCCTCCTCCCTCTTCTCTTCTCCATGTAACTCTGTGAACCTCTCTGGGTGTCCCTCACTGTGGAGAAACTTTTCATCTATAACCTAGATGTTTTATCAATGGTGCTGTATAGAAGGAGAAGTCTTGAGACTACTGTAAAAATAAGACTGAAAACCAGAAGCAGGAGGCTAAGTCCAAATCCTGAGAACATCAGAGAACTCCTGACTCCAGGGAACATTAATAAATAGGAGCTCATTGAACGCTTCCATACCTACACTGAAACTAAGCACCACCCAAGGGCCAACAAGTTCCAGAGCAAGACATACCACGCAAATTCTCCAGCAACACAGGAACACAGCCCTGAGCTTCAATATACAGGCTGCCCAAAGTTACTCTAAAACCATTGACATCTCATAACTCATTACTGGACATTTCATTGCACTCCAGAGAGAAGAAATCCAGCTCCACCCACCAGAACACCAACACAAGCTTCCCTAACCAAGAAACCTTGACAAGCCACTGATACAACCCCACCCACAGGGAGGAAACTCCACAATAAAGAGTACTCCACAAACTTCCAGAATACAGAAAGGCCACCCCAAACACAGCAATATAAACAAGATGAAGAGACAGATGAATACCCAACAGGTAAAGGAACAGGATAAATGCCCACCAAACCAAACAAAAGAGGAAGAGATAGGGAATCTACCTGATAAAGAATTCCAAATAATGATAGTGAAAATGATCCAAAATCTTGAAATAAAAATGGTATCACAGATAAATAGCCTGGAGACAAGGATTGAGAAGATGCAAGAAAGTTTCAAAAAGGACCTAGAAGAAATAAAAAAGAGTCAATATATAATGAATAATGCAATAAATGAAATCAAAACATTCTGGAGGCAACAAATAGTAGAATAATGGAGGCAGGAGATAGGATTAGTAAAGTAGAAGATAGAATGGTAGAAATAGATGAATCAGAGAGGAAAAAAGAAGAACGAATTAAAAGAAATGAGGACAATCTCAGAGACCTCCAGGACAATACGAAATGCCCCAACATTTGAATTATAGGAGTCCCAGAAGAAGAGGACAAAAAGAAAGACCATGAGAAAATCCTTGAGGAGATAATAGTTGAAAACTTCCCTAAAATGGGGAAGGAAATAATCACCCAAGTGCAAGAAACCCAGAGAGTCCCAAACAGGATAAACCCAAGGCAAAACACTCCAAGACACATATTAATCAAATTAACAAAGATCAAACACAAAGAACAAATATTAAAAACGGCAAGGGAAAAACAACAAATAACACACAAGGGGATTCCCATAAGGATAACAGCTGATCTTTCAATAGAAACTCTTCAGGCCAGGGGGGAATGGCAAGACATACTTAAAGTGATGAAAGAAAATAACCTACAGCCCAGATTATTGTACCTAGCAAGGACCTCATTCAAATATGAAGGAGAAATCAAAAGCTTTACAGACAAGCAAAAACTGAGAGAATTCAGCACCACCAAACCAGCTCTCCAACAAATTCTAAAGGATATTCTCTAGACAGAAAACACAAAAAGGGTGTATAAACCAGAACCCAAAACAATAAAGTAAATGGCAATGGGATCATACTTATCAATAATTACCTTAAATGTAAATGCGGTGAATGCCCCAACCAAAAGACAAAGACTGGCTGAATGGATACAAAAACAAGACCCGTATATATGTTGTCTACAAGAGACCAACCTCAAAACAGGGGACACATACAGACTGAAAGTGAAGGGCTGGAAAAAGATATTCCATGCAAATAAAGGCCAAAAGAAAGCAGGAGTAGCAATACTCATATCAGATAAAATAGACTTTAAAACAAAGGCTGTGAAAAGAGACAAAGAAGGCCACTACATAATGATCAAAGGATCAATCCAAGAAGAAGAGATAACAATTATAAATATATATGCACCCAAAATAGGAGCACCACAATATGTAAGACAAGTGCTAACAAGTATGAAAGGGGAAACTAACAATAACACAATAATGGTGGGAGACTTTAACACCCCACTCACACCTATGGATAGATCAACTAAACATAAAATTAACAAGGAAACACAAACTTTAAATGATACAATAGACCAGTTAGACCTAAATGATATCTATAGGACATTTCACCCCCAAACAATGAATTTCACCTTTTTCTCAAGGATAGATCACATCCTGGGCCATAAATCTAGCCTTGGTAAATTCAAAAAAATTGAAATCATTCCAAGCATCTTTTCTGACCATAATGCAGTAAGATTAGATCTCAATTACAGGAGAAAAACTATTAAAAATTCCAACATATGGAGGCTGAACAACATGCTTCTGAATAACCAACAAATCACAGAAGAAATAAAAAAAGAAATGAAAATATGCATAGAAATGAATGAAAATGAAAACACAACAATCACAAACCTGTGGGACACTATAAAAGCAGTGCTAAGGGGAAGGTGCATAGCAATACAGGCATACCTCAAGAAACAAGAAAAAAGTCAAATAAATAACCTAACTCTACACCTAAAGCAACTAGAAAAGGAAGAATTAGAGAACCCCAGAGTTAGCAGAAGGAAAGAAATCTTAAAAATTAGGGCAGAAATAAATGCAAAAGAAACCAAAGAGACCATAGCAAAAATCAACAAAGCCAAAAGCTGGTTCTTTGAAAGGATAAATAAAATTGACAAACCATTAGCCAGACTCATCAAGAAGCAAAGAGAGAAAAATCAAATCAATAAAATTAGAAATGAAAATGGAGAGATCACAACAGACAACACAGAAATACAAAGGATCATAAGAGACTACTATCAGCAATTATATGCCAATAAAATGGACAACCTGGAAGAAATGGACAAATTCTTAGAAAAGTACAACTTTCCTAAACTGAACCAGGAAGAAATAGAAAATCTTAACAGACCCATCACAAGCACGGAAATTGAAACTGTAATCAGAAATCTTCCAGCAAACAAAAGCCCAGGTCCAGACAGCTTCACAGCTGAATTCTACCAAAAATTTCGAGAAGAGTTAACACCTATCCTTCTCAAACTCTTCCAGAAAATTGCAGAGGAAGGGAAACTTCCAAACTCATTTTATGAGGCCACCATCACCCTAATACCAAAACCTGACAAAGATACTACAAAAAAAGAAAACTACAGGCCAATATCACTGATGAACATAGATGCAAAAATTCTCAACAAAATTCTAGCAATCAGAATCCAACAACACATTAACAAGATCGTACACCATGACCAAGTGGGCTTTATCCCAGGGATGCAAGGATTCTTCAACATCCGCAAATCAATCAATGTAATTCACCACATTAACAAATTGAAAAATAAAAACCATATGATTATCTCAATAGATGCAGAGAAGACCTTTGACAAAATTCAACATCCATTTATGATAAAAACTCTCCAGAAAGCAGGAATAGAAGGAACATACCTCAATATAATAAAAGCTATATATGACAAACCCACAGCAAACATTGAAAGCATTTCCCCTAAAGTCAGGAACAAGACAAGGGTGCCCACTTTCACCACTACTATTCAACATAGTTCTGGAAGTTTTAGCCACAGCAATCAGAGCAGAAAAAGAAATAAAAGGAATCCAAATTGGAAAAGAAGAAGTAAAACTCTCACTGTTTGCAGATGACATGATCCTCTACATAGAAAACACTAAAGACTCTACCAGAAAATTACTAGAGCTAATTAATGAATATAGTAAAGTTGCAGGATATAAAATCAACACACAGAAATCCCTTGCATTCCTATACACTAATAATGAGAAAGTAGAAGAAGAAATTAAGGAAACAATTCCATTCACCATTGCAACAAAAAGAATAAAATACTTAGGAATATATCTACCTAAAGAAACTAAAGACCTATATACAGAAAACTATAATACACTGATGAAAGAAATCAAAGAGGACACTAATAGATGGAGAAATATACCATGCTCATGGATCGGAAGAATCAATATAGTGAAAATGAGTATATTACCCAAAGCAATTTACAAATTCAATGCAATCCCTATCAAGATACCGGCGATATTTTTCACAGAACTAGAACAAATAATTTCAAGATTTGTATGGAAATACAAAAAACCACGAATAGCCAAAGCAATCTTGAGAAAGAAGAATGGAACTGGAGGAATCAATTTGCCTGACTTCAGGCTCTACTACAAAGCCACAGTCATCAAGACAGTATGGTATTGGCACAAGGACAGACATATAGATCAATGGAACAAAATAGAAAGCCCAGAGATAAACCCACATACATATGGACACCTTATCTTTGACAAAGGAGGCAAGAATATACAATGGAGTAAAGACAATCTCTTTAACAAGTGGTGCTGGGAAAACTGGTCAACCACTTGTAAAAGAATGAAACTAGATCACTTTCTAACACCGCACACAAAGATAAACTCAAAATGGATTAAAGATCTAAATGTAAGACCAGAAACTATAAAACTCTTAGAGGAGAACATAGGCAAAACACTCTCTGACATAAACCACACAGCAGGATCCTCTATGATCCACCTCCCAGAATACTGGAAATAAAAGCAAAAATAAACAAATGGGATCTAATTAAAATTAAAAGCTTCTGCACAACAAAGGAAAACATAAGCAAAGTGAAAAGACAGCCTTCCGAATGGGAGAAAATAATAGCAAATGAAGCAACTGACAAACAACTAATCTCAAAAATATACAAGCAACTCCTGAAACTCAATTCCAGAAAAATAAACGACCCAATCAAAAAATGGGCCAAAGAACTAAATAGACATTTCTCCAAAGAAGACGTACGGATGGCTAACAAACACATGAAAAGATGCTCAACATCATTTATTACTAGAGAAATGCAAATCAAAACCACAATGAGGTACCACTTCACACCAGTCAGAATGTCTGCGATCCAAAAATCTGCAAGCAATAAATGCTGGAGAGGGTGTGGAGAGAAGGGAATCCTCCTACACTGTTGGTGGGAATGCAAACTAGTACAGCCACTATGGAGAACAGTGTGGAGATTCCTTAAAAAATTGCAAATAGAAATGCCTTATGACCCAGTAATCCCACTGTTGGGCATACACACAGAGGAAACCAGAATTGAAAGAGACACATGTACCCCAATGTTCATCGCAGCACTGTTTATAATAGCCAGGACATGGAAACAACCTAGATGTCCATCAGCAGATGAATGGATAAGAAAGCTGTGGTACATATACACAATGGAGTATTACTCAGCCATTAAAAAGAATACATTTGAATCAGTTCTAATGAGATGGATGAAACTGGAGCCAATTATACAGAGTGAAGTAAGCCAGAAAGAAAAACACCAATACAGTATACTAACACATATATATGGAATTTAGAAAGATGGCAATGATGACCCTGTATGCAGGACAGCAAAAAAGACACAGATGTGTATAGTGGACTTTTGGACTCAGAGGGAGAGGGAGAGTGTGTGATGATTTGGAAATGGCATTGAAACTTGTATAATGTCATGTAGGAGTCGAATTGCCAGTCTATGTCTGATGCAGGATATGGCACGCTTGGGGCTGATGCGCGGGGATGACCCAGAGAGATGTTGTGGGGAGGGGGGTGGGAGGGGGGTTCATGTTTGGGAATGCATGTACACCTGTGGTGGATTCATGTCAATCTATGCCAAAACCAATACAGAATTGTAAAGTAAAAATTAAAAAAATAAATAAATAAAGCAAACTTCATATATATATATATATATATATATAATAATTCTTGTGACTTTGTTTCTTCTTCTTCTTTTCTTTAATATTGTATTTTTGAAAAGCCAACCTCTACTCTAGATTTTTAATCTTTGCTTTTTGGTATTTGTTATCAATTTTGTACCTTCAAAAACCCAATCTTCAGTACCCATTTTTACTGGCTTAACCACTCTCTCCTCCTTTGGACTCTCCTTTTTCTCCACCAGGTCGCCTATGTCTCGTCCCTCCCACTTCTCTTCTCTACCCAACTCTGTGAATCTCTGTGTTCCAGATGGTGGAGAACACTTAGGGAACTGATTACTGGCTGGATCTGTCTCTCTCCTTTTCATTACCCCCTTTTATCCTCCTGGCCACCTCTGTCTCCTTCCTCCCTCTTCTCTTCTATGTATAACTCCGTGAACATCTCTGAGCAGTCCAGACTGTGGAGCGCACATAAGGAAGTGATTACTGACTAGCTTGCTCTCTCCTCTTTTGATTCCACCTTGTCTCATTCGGGTCACCTCTAACTCCCTCCTCCCTCTTCTCTTCTCCATGTAACTCTGTGAACCTCTCTGGGTGTCCCTCACTGTGGAGAAACTTTTCATCTATAACCTAGATGTTTTATCAATGGTGCTGTATAGAAGGAGAAGTCTTGAGACTACTGTAAAAATAAGACTGAAAACCAGAAGCAGGAGGCTAAGTCCAAATCCTGAGAACATCAGAGAACTCCTGACTCCAGGGAACATTAATAAATAGGAGCTCATTGAACGCTTCCATACCTACACTGAAACTAAGCACCACCCAAGGGCCAACAAGTTCCAGAGCAAGACATACCACGCAAATTCTCCAGCAACACAGGAACACAGCCCTGAGCTTCAATATACAGGCTGCCCAAAGTTACTCTAAAACCATTGACATCTCATAACTCATTACTGGACATTTCATTGCACTCCAGAGAGAAGAAATCCAGCTCCACCCACCAGAACACCAACACAAGCTTCCCTAACCAAGAAACCTTGACAAGCCACTGATACAACCCCACCCACAGGGAGGAAACTCCACAATAAAGAGTACTCCACAAACTTCCAGAATACAGAAAGGCCACCCCAAACACAGCAATATAAACAAGATGAAGAGACAGATGAATACCCAACAGGTAAAGGAACAGGATAAATGCCCACCAAACCAAACAAAAGAGGAAGAGATAGGGAATCTACCTGATAAAGAATTCCAAATAATGATAGTGAAAATGATCCAAAATCTTGAAATAAAAATGGTATCACAGATAAATAGCCTGGAGACAAGGATTGAGAAGATGCAAGAAAGTTTCAAAAAGGACCTAGAAGAAATAAAAAAGAGTCAATATATAATGAATAATGCAATAAATGAAATCAAAACATTCTGGAGGCAACAAATAGTAGAATAATGGAGGCAGGAGATAGGATTAGTAAAGTAGAAGATAGAATGGTAGAAATAGATGAATCAGAGAGGAAAAAAGAAGAACGAATTAAAAGAAATGAGGACAATCTCAGAGACCTCCAGGACAATACGAAATGCCCCAACATTTGAATTATAGGAGTCCCAGAAGAAGAGGACAAAAAGAAAGACCATGAGAAAATCCTTGAGGAGATAATAGTTGAAAACTTCCCTAAAATGGGGAAGGAAATAATCACCCAAGTGCAAGAAACCCAGAGAGTCCCAAACAGGATAAACCCAAGGCAAAACACTCCAAGACACATATTAATCAAATTAACAAAGATCAAACACAAAGAACAAATATTAAAAACGGCAAGGGAAAAACAACAAATAACACACAAGGGGATTCCCATAAGGATAACAGCTGATCTTTCAATAGAAACTCTTCAGGCCAGGGGGGAATGGCAAGACATACTTAAAGTGATGAAAGAAAATAACCTACAGCCCAGATTATTGTACCTAGCAAGGACCTCATTCAAATATGAAGGAGAAATCAAAAGCTTTACAGACAAGCAAAAACTGAGAGAATTCAGCACCACCAAACCAGCTCTCCAACAAATTCTAAAGGATATTCTCTAGACAGAAAACACAAAAAGGGTGTATAAACCAGAACCCAAAACAATAAAGTAAATGGCAATGGGATCATACTTATCAATAATTACCTTAAATGTAAATGCGGTGAATGCCCCAACCAAAAGACAAAGACTGGCTGAATGGATACAAAAACAAGACCCGTATATATGTTGTCTACAAGAGACCAACCTCAAAACAGGGGACACATACAGACTGAAAGTGAAGGGCTGGAAAAAGATATTCCATGCAAATAAAGGCCAAAAGAAAGCAGGAGTAGCAATACTCATATCAGATAAAATAGACTTTAAAACAAAGGCTGTGAAAAGAGACAAAGAAGGCCACTACATAATGATCAAAGGATCAATCCAAGAAGAAGAGATAACAATTATAAATATATATGCACCCAAAATAGGAGCACCACAATATGTAAGACAAGTGCTAACAAGTATGAAAGGGGAAACTAACAATAACACAATAATGGTGGGAGACTTTAACACCCCACTCACACCTATGGATAGATCAACTAAACATAAAATTAACAAGGAAACACAAACTTTAAATGATACAATAGACCAGTTAGACCTAAATGATATCTATAGGACATTTCACCCCCAAACAATGAATTTCACCTTTTTCTCAAGGATAGATCACATCCTGGGCCATAAATCTAGCCTTGGTAAATTCAAAAAAATTGAAATCATTCCAAGCATCTTTTCTGACCATAATGCAGTAAGATTAGATCTCAATTACAGGAGAAAAACTATTAAAAATTCCAACATATGGAGGCTGAACAACATGCTTCTGAATAACCAACAAATCACAGAAGAAATAAAAAAAGAAATGAAAATATGCATAGAAATGAATGAAAATGAAAACACAACAATCACAAACCT
>NW_024070671.1:0-10853 GCF_014754425.2 Oryx dammah
TCCTGCATTGCAGGCAGATTCTTTACCAGCTGAGCCTTCAGCAAAGCCCACACTGCCTGAGGACATCATTTCAATGTGTTCTCTCCTCTCTGGCTCCCTTGTTTCATTCTTTCCTGTCTCCACTGCCCATACTTTGCATCAGCGTCCTCCCTTCTTCCCTTTCTCTGACCTCTGCCTGGATTTCCTTCTAATCGATGAACCACAGACTAGCCGTTTGGTACAGGACAAATTTGAAGAAAGAGAAGATGTGTTCACAGTCAAACATACATGATGCAAAGGGCCTAATGTTTCCTAGATACAAGCCCCTTGACCTTTAGGTTTTAATGTTACCATTTATTAAAAAAGAGGTATCCTCTTTATTTATTATAGGATTGATATTATTATATGGTTGATATCATGTGCTTTAAGCAGTTACTAGGATTTATGAATTAAGTGGATTAAGTGAATTAAGTTCATTATTATGCTGGTCCCGTCTTCAAAGGTCCCAGTGGTTCCTGTGTTGGATTATATATGAATATATTGGAGTTAAGTAGATAGATTATATATAAAATGTATTCATATATCTGTTTATCTCCCTACACACTGACTATGATGGCTTCTATATTACCTATAAAATAAAGTCCAAACCCCTAACCCTGCATTCATAGCTGCTGTTCTACTCTGCCCTTTCAGGACCGGATGCTTCAGCCATATCATACAGCCCGCTGTGTCTCACACTTTCATTTCTCTAGGGTTTTGTTCTTGCTGTTTTCCTCCACCTAGAAGAACATTTTTTTTGTCTTTCAAATTCCTCCTCCTCCACAAACTCAGAATTAGTCGTTTCCTTGCTGAAAGACAGCCATTCACGACCTAGACTTTCTCTGGCGTTTGCCACTTTCTGCCCTGCGTTTCTGTCATTGCATGCACCTGTCCTTTCTCTCCTTCGGAGCAGGCGTCAAGTCGTGTCCATCTATCTACCGTGAGAAGCAAGCATGGGGAATGACACAGCATAGGCACCTAATGTTTGTGGAACTGACTTGAATTATTAGATGCAGAGTAATGGGAGAATAGGATTCATGTCTTTTCATTTTTGGATTCAGTTCAGTTCAGTTCAGTTGCTCAGTCGTGTCCGACTCTTTGCGACCCCATGAATCGCAGCACGCCAGGCCTCCCTGTCCATCACCAGCTCCCAGAGTTCACTCAGACTCATGTCCATCGAGTTGGTGAATCCATCCAGCCATCTCATCCTCTGTCATCCCCTTCTCCTCCTGCCCCCAATCCCTCCCAGCATCAGAGTCTTTTCCAATGAGTCAACTCTTCGCATGAGGTGGCCAAAGTATTGGAGTTTCAGCTTTAGCATCAGTCCTTCCAAAGAACACCCAGGACTGATCTCCTTTAGGATGGACTGGTTAGATCTCCTTGCAGTCCAAGGGACTCTCAAGAGTCTTCTCCAACACCACAGTTCAAAAGCATCAATTCTTCGGCGCTCAGCCTTCTTCACAGTCCAACTCTCACATCCATACATGACCACTAGAAAAACCATAGCCTTGACTAGACGGACCTTTGTTGGCAAAGTAATGTCTCTGCTTTTGAATATACTATCTAGGTTGGTCATAACTTTCCTTCCAAGGAGTAAGCATCTTTTAATTTCATGGCTGCAATCACCATCTGCAGTGATTTTGGAGCCCCCCAAAATAAAGTCTGACACTGTTTCCACTGTTTCCCCATCTATTTCCCTATAATCCTATCCAGCTTCTGCATTCAGAATGTGGGAGAAAATTGCAAGGGTGTCATGGACACCTGCAATTTGAAGAATAATCTGGTTCTTCTTTTTCACTTCCTCCAAGAACCCTGTTGAATACCTTCATGGAGGGTCGAAGATGCAGAGTTTTTGTTCTGGTCTATTGTGAGCAGGGGCATAGCCACAAGTTCATCAGCAGTGCCACTATGGGTGTAGACAAATGATCATATGTTCTTGATTGGTGCAACAGCAAAACAGATTTCTAGAAAATGACCCCAGAGAAGATGCTCTGCTTCTTACCTAAAACTTTCTTCCTCTCATATTATATTTAATCACAGTCTGAATTTGCCTGGTGGCTATAATGATTGCAAAGGGTTGTGCAGCTGAAATGTCATGCAATAACACATGTGAAGTTTATCATTTGAATAAAAGTGGAAGGGTGCAAACAAGATGAGTGGTCTTCTATTATAGCAGGAGAGAATTCAGTTAAAAGTAAAAAAGAACTGACAGAAGATAAATTGGTTATTCAAAGGCATACAAAAAGGCATACCATATGTAGAAAAACTTTAGGATATGTGTAGCCACCCACCCTATATGCCATTGATGTTATACAGATGAGGGAATAGACCAAGAATGTTTATTGGTCCTTATATGTCAGAATAAAGTTGTAACTACTCAAATGTAAAAAGCCACAATTTACTTATCTGCGCAATGGAGATGATAATGAAATAATCTGTCCCACAGGAAAAGTATGAAATATGCTAGTGCACTGTCAGGCACTAATAAATAATAGCTGAGGATAAAGAAGAAGCAGATGATGATGACATTGATGAATGGAAAAGATGGTTACAGACACAAGTCATTTTTTAGGGAGGCAACTGGGGTCTTCTGTGAGAAACATTAGATTTAGAAGCAACGGACCAGATTGAATCTGACTCTGAGCTACTAGCCATATGATTTTGGGAAAGTTACTGAACTTATTTGGACCTTAGCTTTCTTCATCTGTAATTCTGGGGTGATACTTTATCTCTCTCACAAGACTATAATGAAAATTAAGTCATAGGGTATGTGAAAGTGTATAGCACAAAATTTGGCATTATACTAGGTACCTCTAAGTTGGAAATGAATTAAAGGTGGGAATTCTAATCTTCTTTATCCATACCAATAAACAAAATAGTCAATGTAAACTCATCCATTTCACTGGTAAGCCCAGTAGGCAATGCCAGTCCAACATCTGGACCACGTCACCAGTCACTTCATTGTGTATTTTGACAAATATAATATCAGGCAGGTCTTTTCATGTCATCCTGAAATTCCACTAATAGCAGTCTTCTCTATTCCATTGACCTTCTCTCTATGACTTTTCAAATAAAATGCAAATTTTCTTATTAAGGGTTAACATAAAATATTTAGTGCCTTAGAAACAAAAGGGAAATTTCTTCAGTGAGTAATTTTAGAGCATCCCTTTATGTTCCAACCCCTGAGCTCAGGAGGAATTCTTGATTATTTTCAAAATTCCGAGCATGATCAGCGCTCTGGAGAAGTTGGAAGAATAGGAGAGGGGGGCACTGAAGACAGAAGTAGGGGATTTCAAAGCTTCAATCCCCCTTTATTAAATGAGTGAAGATCAGTGGTTGCAAGTGAGGCAAAAGGACTTTACACGCTGAGGTCCTTTGGGAAGTCCTACTATCTATGGATTTAAAACTCATTTAATGTTTGTGATTGCTATGACATAGCATTTTCTGTTAAATTAAGTCATCTAACTTAACAGAAAATTATAAATATCTGTCATCTGTTTCAGATATTTCCAGTAGTGCTGGGAAGGCAAGAATATGGCATCAAGTAATATTTCAAAAAACCAACTATCCGGAGGAATTCTTATAAATGTGCATGGCTGAAAGCCCTCCTAACTATGCATGACAGGCAATGAGAAGCCGTTGAGCTTGCCGTGGTGAAGATATTGAGATATCCTTGCACATCTATTTGCTGCCCCAGCTGAATTCTATTTCCTTCCCATCCTTTGATTCATGTGCAGGTGGACGCCCGAAGCAAGTGACAAAGCTTCAGATACTTTCCAAGGCTGGTGTTTGGGAGCAAAAAATGCTTGCTTTCTCACTCTTTCTTTTTACAGTTCACTCCCCCTTATTCCACATAGTTAACTGTCCCTATCAAAAGCTAGTGAGAGGGAATTCTGAGAACACAAAAGAGGAATGAAGTGGAGGCAACGGCTGTGCCCAGCCACCAGCTTTTATTCTCATCTCAGGCCATAGCTGTTTGCTCCATTAACTTCGAGGAACTGGACACAGACGAAGGGAAGAGTGGGCGCTTGCTGATGCTTTCAAGAACTTGCCCTCCAATGACACCACTTGGGACCTACCTGCTTGATTACCTAGGGGAAGTGCACTAGCCAGGCCAGCCACATTTTTAAGGACTCACTGGGGATTCTTCTCAAGAGACTGTATTGTTAGTGGTCAATTATATCAAAGGGTGATTCATTCCATCTTTCAGGTAAGCTGTTATATTCTGGTTCAAGACCCAATGCTATAAGCTTGTGCAAATCACCTAAACTTTCTGAATTTCCATTCTCTCATCAGTATGATTGAGAGAAAAGTATGCTGCTATCTTCCTGGCAGGGTTGTCTAAGATCATAGATATGAAAAGACTATGAAACTATATGGAACTATACAGGGAATGGCCACTTCCTCCAAAGGACCTATTCATTAACCTCAATTATAATTTTTAGGCTTCTTCAATGACTTGCTGTGGTACAAAAGGCCTTTTCTACTGCAAGTCAGTTCTGGGTTGGTCTCAAACACATAGAACTTTCTAGACTGTCAACAAACCAATGAGAGTGATTGATTCCTGATGAACTTGCCACTCACCATGACCCAAGGGTCTTTCTTTTTCCTGGAGGCCAGGTACCTTGGCACTCACTCAGTTTTGGTGAGTCACACTGTAGCCTTAAAGGCACTCTCTCTGCTTGACCCCAGCATGTCACCACCTGTTTACGCTGCCCCTCAAGCTTCTTGCCTCTTACTTTGGCAGTGACAGCAAAGCAGTGACAGCAAATAGCAGTTAACTTGCCAAGTGATAGAGGGTTGGACCAGTTCCTCTTCTGACCATGTGTCTAGCAACTCTGACTTCCTCTGTGGCCTTATCTCTTCATACCCAAACACACACACACACACACACACCCCAAAACTAAAAGGTATCTTTAGTGCTTGAGTAGAGGAGACATTTGTATCAAATTGGGCTTTTCTGGTGGCTCAGATGGTGAAGAATCTGCCAGAAATGCAGGAGATGTGGGTTCAGTCCCTGAGTTGGGAAAATCCCCTGGAGAAGAGAATGGCTACCCACTCCAGTATTCTTGCCTGGAGAATTTCAAGGACAGAGGAGACTGGTCAGTTACTGTCCATGGGATCACAGAGTCATACACAACTGAGTGACTAATACTTTATATTAAATTAATCACAAAAGCCTCAGGCTATAAGTGATTTCCTGGAGTGGAAAGCTGTCCCAAAGACTTTCACCTATGATAGAGACCCAGGCTTTGGGGGTAGACCTTGGCCTTGGATAAGTTACAAAATGTCTCTGAGCTGAAGTTCCCTCATCAATAAAATGTGAATAATTACAGAAATTTCATCACAGTTCCTTGCACAAGTGGCTACTGAATTGTAGGTCCTTAATGTTGAATGAATGATCAGGTGGGGAATGAATGATAATGCTGGCAAGATACTTAACACAGTGCATGGTACGAAGTAGGTGCTCAACGCACAAGGCCATCTGTTCTTGGTAGCTGGATTTCTGCTTCGGTCCAGATGGCTGTCCAGGCCTCTCTCTTCTGCTTCTCTGTCTCTTCCTTGTTATAAGAACTTTGCAGAGTGATTAAGAGCTTAGACTTTAAAACTGAATTTTCTGGATTTAAATCCTGGCTCAACCAGCTGTAACCTTGGGCTAATTAGTTCTCCTTTTTCTGCTATTGTTTCCTCACAGACATAATGAGGATAATAATATGTAGTTCATACAATTATGAGGATTAAATGAGTTTATATATGTGTTATGCTTAAAATAGTACCTAGCAGGTAATAACTTAGTGAAGATAATTTCTACTTTTTAATTATTCTAAGTTAGTCTGCCTTGCTTAGTTCTAAGGAAGTCCAGTCACCAGGAAGATGGCTCCAAAGACATTCTCTTAGGCATATGATCAGGTGTCGTTTCTTTACAAGACTGTGTTGTCTTGCCCCACTAAACCATGACTTACTCCAACAACAAGGGTTTTGCTTCTTTCTTTCTTTTCTACTGCTCCTAGCAGAGTGCTGGGACACCTTCATTACTGCATTTACTTTGGAAAAGTGGGGTGTGGAATTGGCATAAGATGAAATCTTTTAAACTGTGAACTGTTAAATCTCTCAGGATGTTTGCTCTACTAGCATTTCTTCCTTTTCACTTTATAGGTAAGAAAAATGGCCCCGGGAGGTTGGAACTTGCACCCAGACACTTGGTTAGTTAGTAGCTCTTTCTCAGAACCAAGACTCCTGGCTTCTAGCACAGCACCTCTGTTCACCTCTCAGTTAAGTAGACATTTAGAAAGAAACAAGAATCACAGCATATGGATGCTAAAAACTATCTTAAAAATGTAAAATTACATCCTATGCAACAGACTGGCCAGTGCTGATTGACGGAAGGCCAATGTAACCTTCTGCCCAGCATTTGCCTGATCAAGTAAGAATTACGAACTAGCCCGATGATCTGAGATTACCCTCTGCTTTTGTTCTTTGTCTGGTCCAGGTACAAAGGGTAATGCAGCACTGACGTGAGAATCTGCAGTCGTGAAAAGACACAAGATGGTATTATAGAACACATTTTGGACTGGGCAGGAATTTTCTACTTCTATTCATTTCTCTTTGCTCCTTGCCTAGTCACTTCCCCTTGAAGAATCTCAGTTTCTTCATCTTTTAATTAACAGGATCAGAAATAACTGGGTTCTTTTTCCATCCTACCATTCTATGAGGCTAGCTATGAATAAGTGCTAAGTAGACAGTCTTTGCACAAGTGTTTCATTTATTATTACCTCGTGCTGCAGCTCAGAGTTTCTGTGTTGCCAAAATTCTTTTCATACAAGGCATCTTTTTGAGTGACACATGGATAACTGTTAAACATGACTGTAATGTGAGAATATGCATTAAATTAGTGTAAAAACTGTATGTCTCACAATGTCCAGATGTCAGAATCTTGTAATGTCATTTTTTCTTTTTTTCTGTTCAGATGTTCATACAAATGGAAAGCAAATGGCTGCAGAAACCACCGCCTGCTAACACGTTTCTTTAGACTTACATCTACCAGTTTGTTCCTGGGGCTTTAGCTACTCTCTGAGGGCTTACTGGAGTGTAACTGTCTTTCACAACTTTACAGCACTGCGGCAATACCTTCTTTTGTGCATTGCCTGAAATATTGGATCTTGTTTGACTCTGAACACTTGAAAATGTGGACAGCTTGGTGATAGGTAGATTTACCCAAATTAGAGAAATTAAACTCTGAACTGTTCAAGTTTCAAGCAATCAGTTCCAGTTGGTATATACTCAATTCCAACCTTAGGCATCTGAAGAGAAAATGTGATTTTGGCAGCAAGAGTTGCTGGTAGGAGTTTAAGTTTCAATCAACATAAAATGTACACAAGTACCAAAGCTGAATATTGATCAGAAGGTATTCTTTTGCCCACTTTATATCAGCTGAGACATGTAGAGTCTGTCTCCTTATAGCAAAAGAAAGGAAAAATATGTAAAGAAAAAAAGAAAAGATTAAATCCCCTTTTTATGGCATGAGGAGGTTGTAAAGCCATTGATAGAAAAGCTATAAATTATTCTATCTTTAAAATTATTATTGCCTTAATCTTTCTTTTTTTCTTTTTTTAATCTAAGATGGTAGTACTCAGTTCTTTTGTTATGGACACTTTGGAAGGAAATATGCTTTTTCTTCTCCTCAAACGAACTTTACTGAACTGCACAGCTCTAGTGGACGTGGTCCATATTGTACTCTACATGTCTGTTCAGCAAATAGAATGAGATAGTGCCCTCCGGAGGTGTTCAGTGGGCCAGTCCTAACTCTGTCTGATCGTGAACGTGGAATAAAAGGGAACGGGCAGCAAATTTGGAAAACTCAGCAGTGGCCACAGGACTGGAAAAGGTCAGTTTTCATTCCAATCCCAATGAAGGGCAATGCCAAAGAATGCTCAAACTACCGCACAATTGCACTCATCTCACACGCTGGTAAAGTAATGCTCAAAATTCTCCAAGCCAGGCTTCAACAATATGTGAACCATGAACTTCCTGATGTTCAAGCTGGTTTTAGAAAAGGCAGAGGAACCAGAGATCAAATTGCCAACATCAGCTGGATCATCAAAAAAGAAAGAGAGTTCCAGAAAAACATCTATTTCTGCTTTATTGACTATGCCAAAGCCTTGGACTGTGTGGATCACAATCAACTGTGGAAAATTCTTCAAGAGATGGGAATACCAGACCACCTGACCTGCCTCTTGAGAAATCTGTATGCGGGTCAGGAAGCAGCAGTTAGAACTGGACATGGAACAACAGACTGGTTCCAAACAGGAAAAGGAGTACGTCAAGGCTGTATATTGTCACCCTGCTTATTTAACTTCTATGCAGAGTACATCATGAGAAATGCTGGACTGGAAGAAACACAAGCTGGAATCAAGATTGCCGGGAGAAATATCAATAACCTCAGATATGCAGATGACACCACCCTTATGGCAGAAAGTGAAGAGGAGCTAAAAAGCCTCTTGATGAAAGTGAAAGAGGAGAGTGATAAAGTTGGCTTAAAGCTCAACATTCAGAAAACGAAGATTATGGCATCCAGTCCCATCACTTCATGGGAAATAGATGGGGAAACAGTGGAAACAGTCTCAGATTTTATTTTTTTGGGCTCCAAAATCACTGCAGATGGTGATTACAGCCATGAAATTAAAAGATGCCTACTCCTTAGAAGAAAAGTTATGACCAACCTAGATAGTATATTCAAAAGCAGAGACATTACTTTGCCAACTAAGGTCCGTCTAGTCAAGGCTATGGTTTTTCCAGTGGTCATGTATGGATGTGAGTTGGACTGTGAAGAAGGCTGAGCACCAAAGAATTGATGCTTTTGAACTGTGGTGTTGGAGAAGACTCTTGAGTCCCTTGGACTGCAAGGAGATCCAACCAGTCCATTCTGAAGGAGATCAGCCCTGGGATTTCTTTGGAAGGAATGATGTTAAAGCTGAAACTCCAGTACTTTGGCCACCTCATGCGAAGAGTTGACTCATTGGAAAAGACTCTGATGCTGGGAGGGATTGGGGGCAGGAGGAGAAGGGGACGACCGAGGATGAGATGGCTGGATGGCATCATGGACTCAATGGACGTGAGTCTGAGTGAACTCTGGGAGTTGGTGATGGACAGGGAGGCCTGGCGTGCTGCGATTCATGGGGTCTCAAAGAGTTGGACACGAATGAGCAACTGAACTGAACTGATACATGTATGTTGTTGTGTAGTCGCTAAGTTGTGTCCATCTCTTTAAGCCTGTTGCCTGCCAGGCTCCTCTGTCCTTGGGATTATCCAGGCAAGAATACTGGAATGGGTTGCCATCTCCTTCTTCAGAGGATCTTCCCTATCCAGGGATCAATCTCACGCCTCCTGCTTTGGCAGATGGATTCTTTACCGCTGAGCCACCAGGAAAGCCTCATATATGAATGTAGACTTGCAATATATATTTAATCAAAGGAGCCCTATGAAGTGTAATACAGATGAGGAAACTGAGACTCAAGGAAATTGAAAAACTTGCTTTACTGGCAGGATGGGCTGACTTGTGTGACAAACTACTCCAGAAACACAGTATTTCAACAAAGTATCTCTTACATTATAATCTGATGGGATATTTGGTAATGGACTTGCAAGTAGAGATTCAGGGACCTAACTTCCTCTTATTTAATAGCTCCATATTCTTATGAACTCAAAGACTGCAGGGAATCATCTGCATTTGGTCTACAGAGAAGAGAGAGCTTTAAGAGTCTCCTGGGAAGTCCCAGGTCAGGCAGGCTGGAAGTAGCCGGCCCACATCACTTCTGCACACATTCCGTTAATGAGAACTGAGTCAAACATGCCCTCATCTCACTGCAAGGAAGTCTGGAAAATGTAGTCTCCGTGTGTGCCTAGGAGGACAAGGAAGCAGATTTGCTGACCATGGTGCATCTTCTTTGCCACTTGCCAGCAGGATTACTAAGGAGAAGAATAGGGATTGGTGCTCTACAGCTCCAAATCCTATGTTTTTTCCATTGCACTAAGCTGCGGGATTCATCTTGTTGAATGATTTTTTGATCAAAATCACAAGGACAGGCAGAGGTGCACACACTGCTTGAAGGCAAAAGAGAGACTGAAAAGTCATCCAGATTTTTTTTTAATGGGTTATTTTGCTTTTATGGACACACATTTGCATATTTGACTGAATTTTCCAGATCTCATGTATATCTATCTCATATATTACCTAAGAGTGTCTTAGAGGTATTTGACAGGACTGTGTTTATAATGCAAGGTACAATCCTAGGAAGATTTTCATTCCTGCTCATTTTCCCATCTCTAAGGACTCATCTTTGAAATTTTATCCATTAATAATACTTCATTGTTTTAACTATAAACACCATATGGTTGACCCCCTCCAACACATATTCTTATCATTTCTATCCTCGCTTTTAAATCAACTGTACCATGCTTCAGTACCCCACATGCTTCTATGGTTACCATGTACAACACTGAAACATATTTTTCTCCTCTGAAAATATATCTTTACTATTATCTTTTTAGCCTCTTAGGTTATTGACTTGGAATTCATTTGCATCAGTAGATCCATGTTTTATGGGGCCTGAGCTTTAACAATTATTTTTAATACAGCATTATGAATATAAGGAGAAGGCAATGGCACCCCACTCCAGTACTCTTGCCTGGAAAATCCCATGGGCGGAGGAGCCTGGTAGGCTGCAGTCCATGGGGTCGCTAAGGGTCAGACACGACTGAGCGACTTCACTTTCACTATTCCTTTCATGCATTGGAGAAGGAAATGGCAACCCACTCCAGTGTTCTTGCCTGGAGAA